>NW_028318530.1:1327500-1630500 GCF_062004578.1 Staurois parvus
TGGACCTAACTGTATATGTAAAGTGCTGCGTAAATTGATGGCGCTATATAAGAACCTGTAATAAATAAATCTGATGGTGGGAAGTCTCCCCGCCATCAGAACACAAGGGCAGCAGAAGGAATTCCCCCCCATCCACATCGAATTTGTGGATGGGGGAATTGGGTCATTTTGTTTTCAACCTGCTAATTGGGCAGTAAAAAAAGGACTAATATATGGGCTGCTTTAGTTTCACCCAAGCAACTTGTGACAAATGCCAATGACAGCATTTATCATAAGAATGGTCAGGTAATGTACATTCCAGGATTCTGTTGGGTATCAGCTAGCCTGGGGAGGAGATGCTACAGTTTGATTTAAAAATAAAGAAATCAAGATTTAAATGTATTTCTAATTTGTGTGTGTGTGGAAGTGTTTGAACTTCTGTCTGTTATGTATTGCCGTTCCTGCACAGAGATTCAGTGTCTGTTTGCACTGCTGACCATCTCTAATGTATCAGAAAATGATGTAAATTACTACATTTTTACTGTTGTCATCAGAACAAAAACAACGAAGATATCTTCAGACATTTCTGACAAGTTTCTGAGACAAGAGGAGATTCACTTTGGAGAGATTCACTTCCTGTTTTGTTTCCAGAAGGGAAATCTCCTGGGTGGCACAAAGGCAGTAAAAATAAAAAAACTGACAGGGGGTTTTAAAATACAATTTTTTTTAAGTAAAAATGAGATTACACTTACCCCACTCTATGCAATGATCTTGCACAGAAAAGTCGCTTTCCTCCTCTGCTGGCAGTCCCTTGCTGGTGCGTCCATTCCCCCCTCCCTCCACACAGCCTGGGACAGGACCCAACAGCAATGTGAACACAGGTGCCTTCTTAGCAGGCAATGGTTACAGACAGAAGGGGGTTAGGTCTACTAGTGAGGCGTTTTTTACCATAATGCGATATCATAAAGAGAATGGTACTTTGCTTACCCAGTTTAACAACTTGCAGATAGCCGAGTGACGGCTTCACCGCGGCCGGCCAGTTCTGGGAGGGCGTCATATGACGTCCTCCTAGAACACGCCCTCCCGCGCACCCGGCGATCTCAGTGATCGCTGTGTCCTACAGCCACAGCTGATCACGTGATGTGGTAAAAGGCCAATCACAGTGGCCTTTTACCACGTGATCAGCTGTGTCCAATGACACAGCAGATCACCGATAAATGCAGTTTCCGGTTATCGGCTGCACTTTCCTCACGCTATCACAGTGTGATTAAAGTACTGCCGATAACCTGCAATTGTCAGAGGACTGATCGTCACCGATCATCAGGGCACTGATGATCAGTCCCCGGTTGATCAATGCCCAGCAATGCTGCCCACCTGTGCCCAGCAGTGCCACCCACCTGTGCCCATCAGCACTGCCCAGCAGTACCACCCATCAGTGCCGCCTATCAGTGTCCATCATTGTTGCATATCAGTGCCACCTCATCAGTGTCGCCTATCAGTGCAGTCTTATCAACGCACATCAGTGAAGGAGAATAATTACCTGTTTGCAAAATTTTATAATAGAAACAAAGAAACTTTTATTTTTCTAAATTTTTGCACTTTTTTTGTTTATAGCGCAAAAAATAAAACACCCAGCGGCGAGTACATATCGCCAAAAGAAAGCTCTATTTGTGTGAAAAAAATGATAAAAATGCCATATGGGTGCAGTGTTGCATGACCGCGCAATTGTCAAAGTGCGACAGTGCTGAAAGCTGAAAATTGGCCTGGGCATGAAGAGGGTGTGAGGGGGTAGGCAAGTGGTTAACCATTTCCCAGCCATATCCAAAAAAACACTATGAAGCGCATAATTAAAGTGGGTATTTACCCACTATGTCAAGTTCCCCCCTCCTTCAATTCTGTACAAGAATACGGCGGTGGGGGTTTTTTTTTTTTTTTTGCTTCTTATCTACCTTTTTTTTTGTGCATGTCATTTGCACGGCCCCACCTAGACGAATGACATGAACAGTGCTTGCTGCGCCTCCTGGGATATGTATGTCAAATATCCCAGGAGGCCTTTAGCCTTTCATTCAGTAAGTGGCAGGGGGGCAGGCCTAGCGATGCTTCGTGGTTATTGATGTGACATGCAAGGTGGCAGCGCAGGACTGAGCAGTGTCTGTTGACAGAAGGATGTCAGTAGAACAAAGCTGGATCTGGTGGCTGGGTGAACATCCAAACTGTGCCTGCAACACCACCTGATAAGTGGGGATATAGCAGAAAAAATGGGGAGGAGTGCTAGGCTCAAAGTCCTCTTTAAGAACAATAGTTGTGTAATAATGTGTCTGAACAAAAATATGCTGTTTTCCTGGCAGATACCAATCCAACTTTCCCTTTCATATTTAAACTGGTACTGGAAAACGGATAATAGTAGTAAGAAACTGGAAGCAGAATGATAGCCATGAAGCTATACGAACCATTCTTATTGAAAGTGGAACTCCAGGCTAAACATACAATATAAATGAACTGTTACCTGCCAAAAGATTTGTAGCCCTTTTCAACCAGCCATGTGAACTAGACACCCCTTAGGCTAGGTTCACACTCATGCAGTGCATCACATGTGATTCGCACAGGAACCGCACCGCGTTCCTGTGAAAATCGCATGTGAATTGTGTGCAGTGCGATTTGAGCCATACCTTATGTATGTCTAAAATCGCAGCACATCCGCACCAAAAAGGTGCAGGACCCTTTTTTGGGTCTGCATTAGAATCGGATCGCATGGGTATTCACACCTATGCGATCTGATTCTGCACATCGCACCGCGTTTTGCGGACTGATTTTGGGTGTTAACTTAGCGTACACACCCACAGCAGTTCGCATGAACGGGGTGCGATTCTGATGTGGTGCGGAATTCGCACAGAAAACGCTGGAAATTCTGCACCGCATCAGTGTGAACCCAGGCTTATTGACAGCTCCTGGACCTCCACTGCAATTAGAACTAATACTTTGTCCAGGACACACCTCCAGCTTGTTAATTGGGCAGTGAAGGAGCAGCAGCATACCAAGGAGTCATACGTCTGCTCACTTTGCTCTCTGCCTGTCTTACAATAGCAACACTATGCACCTCAACAGTGCCCAGCATACAATGGTGGCTAACCTTTGCTTGAAGGGACTACAGGAAGCAGGCAGAAATAATGTATTTCCTTACACTACCTAAATTTAAAAATACATGTAATGTACATCTCACAAACTAGAGCCTGACGCCAACTGCAATTGAAAACTGACAATTCCTATTCTTGCAAAACATTAGTTCCTCCTGGTGAGTGTTACTTGAACCCCAATTTGTGTTACATATAGTTCTAGAATCAGAGGCATGGCATTCTGCTAATGAGCACAATGCTGCAGCTTTCCTCCCACCTCACTAATATCCGAGAAGAAATCTGGCACTGAATGGAAATCACAGCTTTATAAGAATGTGTGGGATGGCAGACAAGTGCACAGTAAGTGCCTCTGGTATGGGGAGTTGAAGGAGAGCCAGGGCCGGCTAGGTAGGCGAACCGGGGGACAGACAGAAATGAACGACATTTTAGAATGACATTTATGGGGTTGGAGAGTGGTGTGAAAACCAGTAAAGAGAGCAATGGAGATGTTCTGGTAACTAGTCAGGTTCCAGCTGTCATTTCCTACTGTTTGAGTCCTGTTATTTATATAGTAAAGACAGTTTTACACAGAGATTTACAGAGTACACAGCAAGGGCACGTTCACACTATAACATGTTATTGCAACACACGGCACTGTATAGGTGTGCTGAAAGTGTACCAGATTACCGGCAATCCCAAGGCACAAATACAGTACATTAAAGTGCAGCACAATCCATAGATACGGAAGCTGAAACATAAAAACTATTTATGGAATAGTCCCTCGACAACCCGTTCAAAATGAAAGAACTGCCTAAAGAAGTGTCAGACAAAATTCAAGCCATGTATAGCCAGCTTCAGATTGCTTTCTTTTTTTTTTTTATGCAAGTACCAAAAATTATCTTTTGATCCTGATAGAAATGTGTTATGCCTGTAAGTTTGTGTACTGAAATGATATCTCAGTGTTAGCAACGTTCCCTGTTGCCTTCTGTGAACTGCACAACACCTATACCCTATATAAAAGAGAAGAGGGGGGGGGGGAGGTGGTTGTCTAGCACTGTCTATCAGAGAAGTAAATATTAGGAATCTTCTATTGCAGACTACTTTTTTTAGATTTAGTTTTTACGTTTTAATGTAGTATAAAGTGAAATTAAAGTCTGCACTGTGTTAGGTGGACAAAATGTGCATGTATGCACGGCATTATGGCACACTTACTCTTTCAGTGATGTGCTCTCCTATTCAACCATATTTATTTACTGGCCCAGGATTACAAAACTCCTGCACATGCAGGAGTTAAACCATCCTGACACCCAAGGCATGCTGGGAATGTACAGTGACATGTGCATGCATGGCTAAATCAACATTCAGAAATAAATTGCCAGCAGATAAGTCAGAAGCTTTTATGGCCAAGATGACATACAGAGTTTATTCTGCAAGAAAACCCAACCTGTTTTTTTTGTTAACAGAACATTAGCTCCACTTTATAAATAAGTAAAAAATTAATGTCTATAGCCTGGCCACAGTAACACTTTAATTTTTTGCAAAAGGGCAGAATATGCCTTTAAAAGTGTTTTTTTACCTTCTTGCTTTCTATGCACGAAGATAAAAAACCCCACTGTGTGCTGCTTCCCCCACAGCCCCCCTGCCTGAATCCCCACTCAATCCAGCGATGTACACGAGAGCCTCGGCTGGCCCAAGATTCCCTCTCTTCATTGGCTGAGACAGCACTGTCAATTATAGTCAGTGAACCAATGAGGAGAGAGTAGGGGGCACGGCCGAGCAGCAGCTATATGTGTTATGGACTCAAGAGCAAGCACACACCAGGGCCCCCATAGCAAGAGGCTTGCTATTGGGGGCACTGATCAAGTGGGAGGAAGAAAAAGGGGATCAGGGTTGTTCTGTGCAAAACAACTGCAGAGCAGGTAAGTACAACACATTTGTTATATATTTTTTTAAATCTGAACCTTTAACTGCCCAAACATTGATTTAAAAAAAATGTGCATTTATTATTTTTTTGCATTGGAGCTGGCAAAGCAGATCGTAGGTGCACAGGATCCTGCAAACTATTCCTTCAGCTTCAGGTCAGTACCATGGGACTGGAGGAAGTATAAATGGCCTACAAATGAGATAACATCACCATTGATAACTACAAGTCTATCTCCCAGATGAGACTTGTAGTCTCTTTATTCACAGATCTCTGTGAACAGAAAACATGGCTGCACAGGCCACCAGCTTTAAATTAGAAAAATAAAAAGGGGGGGGGGGGGGCTCAGGGAAAAGAACCCCTGTATAGAGAAGGAGGTTGCAGACTATGACCAGGTCTCAAGTTACACTCTAAAGATGGATTTAACATGACACATGGTTAGAAAGGTGGACTTGTTTTAAAATTGTATACAGTCTTGCAGTTAAACTAAGCTAAGTACCGTAGTTTAAAATTACAGGTACAGTATAATATTACTTACATAGTACCCAGATAAAGAAAACTCACAGCAAACAATGTCTTGAGAATATCAAACACACATACACAGTTGCTGAACTTCCTTCAACCGGAATTGTCTAAATCATTTAATGAGAAGCCAAACACACTGGTTGGCCTGACCATGCAACTTTCGATCACAGTGGGCAAACATGTCAAGAGTTTTTAAAGCATTTCATTGCTTAGAAACAGACTTGGCCTTCAGCAGACACGTTTTAAAATGTTAAACTTTAGAATGCTAGCATCATAATTAAAATACTAGAAAATCTGACATCTGTAGCTTCCAATCATTATTGATCAGTTGGCTGGATGGACGTCCAGAGATTGTGTCCCCAATCTAGGGCATCTCGCTGGAAATATCAGTTTGCTGCACAGTCATCAGCCAGGCACTGGCACACAGCACAACAGTCTTTTGAGATCAGTGAGAAAATTCCAAAAGAATGCATGCTGCATAATTGAAACGATTACGTGTGAAATTCCACCGCCTTAACTCTTTGTATGGGATTGAGTGCGCCTGACACGGATCATTCCCCTTTGGCTCTCTCCTCCTAAGAGGAAAAATAACACAGCTGACATTATGGGTATCCACTGCTCAGAGCAAAACAACAAGAACACTGATAGACAAACTGCAGACCTTCTTGTATTGCTACTTATTTTAGGGGCAAAAATAAAAAATTTGCATGACCAGTGCCAGATTCTGTGCATTTACTTAGAGTGGAAGTAAAGGCAAAACCTAACTAACTCTAGACCTATCCTCAGCCACATTCTAAGCCTAATCTATCTAGCCCTGTAAAGAGAAAATTATTATTATTATACAGGATTTATATAGCGCCATTAGTTTGCTCAGCACTTTACAATATAACGGGAGACAATACAGCAACAATACAGTTCAATACAAGGGGGTTACGAGGGCCCTGCTCCTTGGAGCTTACAATCTAAGAGGATCACTATACTTACCTGTTCTGCAACCGCCCTCGTCCAGTCCCATGCTGAGCGGTCAGCAGCACCTTCAGTGTGTAGAAGAGGCATCCAACAACAGAAGCCCCATAGTAACTCTACGGGACATGTAACTTCCCAGGCATTTCCAGCCGTTGTCCACTGTCTCCTGCAAACAGGGGGCGCCGCTGGACACCAGACTGGAGCAGCTGTAGAACAGGTAAGTATAGCAATTGTTTCCTTACATGGATAGATTAGGCTCAGAATATGGCAGAGAACAGGTTTAGGGTTAATTTGATTTTTAAAGTGGAAGTAAAGGCAAAATCTAAGACCATAATGGCCTCTGTACCCAGGCTATGTGCCTATAGCAAGCCAGCCAATAGGACAGAAGTTGGAAACAGCCACCAACACGCAGCATTAAAAATAATGATCATATTGCTTCCAAGAGTTGACCCACAGACTTTGCTGCTATTTACATCATGTCTAGCCGCGTCAGAAATGGATTGTAGGACTAAATCCAGGCAGGGTAGTTAACAGTCTACCACTAGAATTACTATAACTCAATTTAAAATGAGGGGATTACATATTTTACGAGGGGAAAACTGCAATTAGACAAGAGAGCACGAGGTTTAAAGCACGAGAAAACAGTGCCCCAGGGTAGTCTCGGCTAGAATCTTTAAATGAATTTGATAATTACAGGTATGGATTTCATTTAGAGGCTTCCATAGTTAATGCACACTTTGCATGCCAAGTGTTTTCAGTGTGGTTGTGTCAGCTCTGGAAGAGACCAGTTCCCAGGCCTGCTAGAGAACACTTCGTAATCAGAAGACCAAATATCAGGAACAAGAGAGAACAACCCGTGTAATTACAAGCTGAACATAATCCAGCAGCCTCAGGGAACCTGGATTGTGTACAACATGCATTACTTTACCTGCTTACATGGGGTTCTGTAAAGTGCATCAGTAATCACACCATAAAATTCGATTTCCATGTGCAGCTTCAGCGAGCGTTTCTGGAATAAACTGCACGTCACATCTACTTACTGATCATCTTCTGATCAATAAGGTGGCTAAAATGAGTGAACAACTTAGCTTGTTATTCTCTCTCTCTCTCCAATGGGCTAATGAACAAAAAGTAGCTATACATACACAACACATTCAACTGTCAATGGTCAGCTTAAGGGCTCATGTACACTGCAGATGCTAAATTGACGTTCAGGAGCTGTTGAGCATTTTTTTCAGCAGCCCCTGAACTGTCCCTAATGTTTTCCTATGTGTCCATGTACACATGGTCGTTTACAGGCAGTGGAGTTTACAGTAATTTTTTTTGAACGCACCAAACTTACGCTCAGGAGTAGATTTTACCGGCGTTTCAAATGCTTGTAAACGCGGTTAACCATGTTTATAAGCGTTTGCATTTAGAAGCGTTTTTTTTTTTTTTTTTTTTTAACTGTCCCATATCCAGATGCTGTCCAGAGCCTTTTTTCATCATCAGAAATGCATGCAAAGCATTTTCCATGTATTCAAATGGACCTAGTACACCAGCACAGTCAGTTCCAGATTTCGCGTGAAGGAAAAAAAATGGTAGAACTTGCCGCATTATGCTCATGATGGGATCCATAGTGAATACAACCAGAAAAGACAGGTCATCTCAACACATACTGTTCTCTTTGCTTCTGCTCTATTTCTCTCAAAATGTCTGAAATAGTTATTTTTTTTACTATTTTTCAGTGCATTCTGGGCATTTGGGAAGGTCTCCTGAGGTTATCTTTTAATAATGCTTCTAAACACAAACGCATATAAACATGGCTAAACTGACATTTTTTAACCTATGTTTTCCAGCAGTCAGTTTCCATCGTTCAGAAGAGTTTTCCAAACGCTCCGTGTACATGAGCCCTTAGGGAAGAGTGGAAACACACAAGAGCATAAACGTGAGCAGTATAAAGCATGAGGGGTGGCCTATGGAATGGTAGCATACAGACATACTGGTGAGAGCAATCAAAAAATTAAATTTAGAAAACCAAGTCCAATTTCATTCATGACAATATAATTATCATTCTAAGGGCTTATTCACTGTTAGTTTGGACTTTGGCCAAGCGCCATATAAATGCCAAGTCTCAGTTGATCATACTTCATGACTAGGAGCAGTGACGGCATAATGCCTCCTACAGAATTTGGACCGCAGCTGACTATTGACTTCTATGGATTCTCTCGGCAGCTCTAAATTGTAATAGAGAATTATGCTATGTAGCTGAGCTGGAGGATAGGAGAAAGAAAAGGTCTCTCCGGCTGGAGGTCTTCTTTAAACGAAGAGCTACAAACTAAACCATTAAATTTAGCTTTGGATGTCAGGTGATTGTGTGTGTCATTTCTTTTGCAGCCCCTCTATAAAAATAGGCTAAATATAGTATGTATATTTATCTATCTCGCCATCCAATTCTGATATTTATACAATGTTGCCTATCTCACAAGGTAGGAGACCGGACTCTTGTCTGCTGCAGGTAAATCAAGTCTTGTCCCTCCCCCAACTTGCGATTGGATGGTGAAAGAAGAACAGAGCAGAAGACTGACAAGACAAACAGAAGAAGCCAGGATCTCAGTCACTTTGCTCTCTCCTATCAGCATGCCCTTTGTTAGCACAACTGATTAGCTACATGTAAAATAGTAAGCTTACAGAGTAGTTTGTGTCAAATCCATACATTGCTTGCATCTCATTGCTGTGCATGCATTCTGGAATTTTTCATTTGCTTTACCCTTGAAAAGCTTACTTTCTACTGATTTTGAAGTCTTGTGAGACCTCTGACAGACCTAACTGGCACTAGCAAATTACAGATATCCCACACGATTCATATGTAAGGATTGTTTATATAAGGCCTCATACATATAGGACGTCCAGGGGAGGAAAAAGCAGCTTAAAAAATGCATCTAACGCCATGTTTTGCATGCATGTTCAGCATTAATGTAGTCTACTGGCCAGAATAACAATTTATTCTGGCCATTAGAATGCATTAATGTGCAAACATGAAAAAAACACGTGTTTTTTGCAAACATTTTGTAAAACATTAATAAAGACAATGCAAAAAAAAAAAAAGTTAAACGCCTGTAAAAGTGGTGTTTTTCAACATCCTGAGTGCAAGAGTAAAGAGGCTGGCAGGGGAGGTTTAAAGTATAAGTAAACCCTCACCTTGTAAAACAACCCATTCAGATTAAAACAGAAATGAAACACAAAAACATTTGTGTATAAATGTAAAAAAACAAAACAAAAACATTATAAATACCTTTCCTAGTTCCCATTTTATGATCATATTCCCTTTGTTCTCAGCTGCATAAGAGCTGGGGGAGGAGAAACAGCAACACACTAATCTTCCCAGTGAATGGCTGTGAAGGCGGAAGCAGGTTGTCAGAACGTGTGATCATTGGAATAGAGCAGGCTGAGCAACCAGCACAGCCAGAAAACGGACCACACTGTGCTCTCATGTTTTCGATAGGAAAGCAGAGGGACTGGCAGGAACACCAGGAATTTCACACAAAGGAAGCAATGCAAAGAGAACAGAATACCATTTCATAAAAGTACATGGTATAACATATCAGGAATATGAAATTATGGTTTTACATATTCTTTAAGCTGTAGTTAAACAATTTTTTGTTACAGATGCAGTCACATAACTTATCTGTAATGAGGTATGTCTTATGCCTTGTGGGCATGGAGAATTTATTTCTCCACTGATGCCTGGTCCTCTTTACATTGCTGAACTTTGGGCACTTTCGGGTTTAACACCTATCCTTAAGTATCCTATAGAAGGTTCTAATGGTCACTCACCCCTTTCGGTGTCTCTCCCACTAGCATTGATTTCTGAGAATACAACATTACCTCTGAATGGGGGAGAGGATCTTGTCATTCCCCCGCCACTCCCCCATTCACAGTGCATATTGCAATCTGTAAAAATACTTTTGTTAATGGAGGAGGTAGACAAATGGGAGAGTCAAAGCCTTCTTCAACTTACTTACTGTCAGATCAAAGCTATTACTCTGCATAGAACTGGAAGTTCAGTACTGTGAAGAGAACTAGGCATCACTGGAGAGAAGATTTCTACAGGAACCATCAACCTGCAAGATGTGGGACAGGCTTCATTACAAGCAACGTATAAGACTGCAGATGCAACAAGAAAAAAAAAATTAAACTTCAGTTTTAAAGTATATTTGTACTATGAGAAAAAAACTACAACTACATGGCTGAATACTTGTTACTTCGATACCTGGAACACATAGGCGGATCAGAAACGTTTAGGTCAGGGGTCTGCAACTTTTAAGACATAAAGAGCCACTTGGACCCGTTTCCGAAGGGAAAAAAAAAGACTGGGAGCCGCAAAACCATTGCAACATTTAAAACAAATCCGACACTGCATATATTGTTTCTTACCTTAATGCTATATACAGGATCGTGCAGTTAGCTTCATCCCCCATATAGTAATTCATCCCCCATATAGTAATTCATCCCCCATAGTAATTCATCCCCCATAGTAATTCATCCCCCATATAGTAATTCATCCCCCATATAGTAATTCATCCCCCATATAGTAATTCATCCCCCACATAGTAATTCATCCCCCACATAGTAATTCATCCCCCCTATAGTAATTCATCCCCCCTATAGTAATTCATCCCCCCTATAGTAATTCATCCCCCCCATAGTAATTCATCCCCCCATAGTAATTCATCCCCCATATAGTAATTCATCCCCCATAGTAATTCACCCCCCCCTATAGTAATTCATTCCCCATATTGTCTCAATTCACTTACCTTTGCTCCGCGCGTTCCTCTCGCTGTGTTCCCGCGCTGTGCTCCGGTCTTCAGGGCGGACTGTGAGAGGAGAGGAGTTCGTCACGCTGCCCCGCCTACATCCTGGCTGCCCCGCCTACATCCTGACAGCCAATGTTCCACGCTCTGCGGGCCGGATTAAAAGAGTCCTGACTTTTGAGGCGGCCGCCCGAGAGGAGGGAGGGGAGCGGGCGCCCGGCACACAGAAGAGCCGCATGTGGCTTGCGATCCGCGGCTTGCCGACCACTGAAACCCTATTGCCTGTCACCTGGTGGGCAGTGTGCTCCGGAGCCGCAGGAAAGATGAAAAAGAGCCGCATGCGGCTCTGGAGCCGCGGGTTGCCGACACCCGGTTTAGGTTATTATTATACAGGATTTATATAGCGCCAACAGTTTGCTCAGCGCTTTACAATATAAAGGGAGACAATAAAGCAACAATACAGTTCAAAACAAGAGGGATAGGAGGGCCCTGCTCCATGGAGCTTACAGAGGGAGGAGCTGGTGGTACAAAAAGGTAATAACTGTTGGGGATGGACCAATAGGAGAAATCGAAGATTCAGTTATTAGCTGAAGGCAGGGTAGGCTTCCCTGGAGAGATAGGTTTTCAGAGATTGCCTAAAAGTAGTCAGAGTAGGTGATAGTCGGATAGATTGGGGAAGAGAGTTCCAGAAGAGGGGGGAAGCTCTGGAGAGGTCCTGGAGTTATTATCACTGGTAGTGACTTTGAAAGTATTAAAGTCAAAAGACAGCCAGGTAACTAGTGTTTACAGAAGACAGCAATGGCCACCTACATATTTTTCAGAGTACAGGTTACCTTTGGAGTAGCATATGTTAAAATAGGTCTGATATTTTAAGTCAAACACTGTAATAATAGCTCAGAATATATATTCCCTAAAAACAGACTATGATGTCCCTATTTTTAGGAATGTTATTCACTCTACTCTTGTGTAGACTTGCAAAAGCACTGGAACTAATGCTGGGCACCACTATCTTGGATGTGATTTCAGCCACAGTAAGCTCAGAGGTGTCACTCAGGTGATACTCTATATTATTCCCCATCCCTGCTTCCCCAGCACCTACATAAAACATTATAGGGAGATGAGGGGAGGGATGGAGATGCTGGGCCAGCACAGAGAGTAACAAGACCTCCCAGAAAGGAGGGGGCAATGATGTGCAAGGAAGAAGGGGGCCGTGCTTGTGAAATTACAATTTCTAAGTGACAATTCCCTAGCAAGTTTAGAGGAGCATTGCAATTCCATAATAAATTGTTCATGGAAAGAAAAAAAAACTGCAAGTAAGCAGTTAAAATACTTGATTTTATGTGGTTTTACCTGCAATGTAATTTTAGGTTGGTGACAGGGCCTCTTTAAGCCCTCCTAACCCTCTTGTATTGAACTGTATTGTTGCTGTATTGTCTCCCGTTATATTGTAAAGCACTGAGCAAACTGTTGGCGCTATATAAATCCTGTATAATAATAATAATAATAATAATAATAACCTGGCTGCACAATACGCATCCTGGAACTGCTGACGGTCACAGTACATCTTAAACAAAAAATCTAAAGAGTCGTATAGAGGTCATTATATATTTTATACACATACAGTAAACTATTCACAGGATCATGCAGACCAGAAAATGTTTCTCGCTTATTAAAATCCAATTTAAAATCACCAGGACAGTGAATCTCTTCAACCTCAGATATTTATCACCTTTATATAAAAATGAACACCTGCCTGCTAAATACCCATACACAAGTCACATCAATATCATAATCTTCTTCCACGTCTTCACATAAACTCAATTTTGCAGAGAAAAAAAAAAGAAAATGCACTATGTTGTAATTTTTAGAGGGACGGTAATGTACTGTATAGCAACATTTGTGTCTGTCCCAAATTAAAGCAAGTATAACCGCTATGGTTTTGTCCAGTATATATATATATATTTATTTATATTACAGGTACTTCTATAGCGCCAACAATTTATGCAGCGCTTTACATGTGTGTGTGGGAATGTACAATATAACATATTATATATATAGTACATTCCCATCACTCCCTAACCCCCAAGGAGCGTACAATCTAAAATAATACTGCACTGTCAAGGGGCCCCTGTAGGGTCCAGCACAGACACATGGGCTTAGTTTATATGCCATACCTGTAGGTCAATCTCTGCTTCCCCCTTGCCTGGCCAAAAAACGACCACCCCTGATAGATCTGCCCTGACCTGGAATAGAAGCTGGGAGGTCTTGACCTTTGAACCACCCAGCATAACAGTAATGAGCACCTTCCTTTCTTCCCAACATATTTTCAATATCAATGCCAAAATTTCACAATTTCTTCCAGCATATGCAAACTGTTGAGCACAACTGTATAACAACAATTGAATGGAAGTCAATTAGATTTATAAAATATGAGCTAAATACAAACACCAGGATTTAGTCAAAGATTATTTTGCGATGTCTTGGGTTAATATGGATGGGGATATAAGTACAAATATATTTGGCACCTAATAAGAAATTAAAAGAATAGAAAAAAAGAATTAACAGTGGAAGAAGGGAGTAGGTGAGGTATGTGAGCATAGGAGAAATTGAAGGTAAAATCTACAATTGAGTAAGAGGAGATAATTTGTAATAAATTCAGGTGCTAGTTACTACATATGTTCACCTGTGGCTGCCATATAGAACTGAATAATGTGTCAGTGAGAATAGCAAAAGTTTTTTCTTTCTTTTTTTTTTTTAAGCATGATGTCTATGAGGTGATTGTTTTAACATGTGAAAAACTAAGGGATGGGGATATTTCAAGCTTTTGAAATAGTTTGTTTCGTTGCAGTACTTAAGAGTTGTTGATGTTTGGAAGGGGTTTATTCAATAAAGCCTCAAAGGGGTTTATTATGTTTTGGGAAGGCTTTGTCAGTTTTTATGGATCATATCATATCCGTGTTGTACTAATAAAGACTCTAATAAAGAAGTGATCGTCTTGTCGGCAATATCTTTACACATTCTTCAGTGAGCGTCCCAGACTGAGCACTGGTCCCCCACTCTCATTCTGCCAATTCAGCAGTAGAGCTTGAGTGAGTTGTTTGAAAAGTGTTTTTTAGGAAAAAAAATCTAAAAGTCAAAAGGTGATTTTATATATATATATATATATATATATATATATATATATATATATATATATATATATATATATATATATATATATATATATATATATATATATATACACACACACACACACACACACACACACACGTATATATAATTTTCTTGCAGTGCTGCTCAGGTTTGATCCCAAAAAAGGATGTTATCTGCATGGAGTTTGTAACCCGTGACTCCCACACATATTGGTAGTCTAATTGGATTTTACTCAATCGCGTGAGAGTCTGACTGTGGTAGGGATAGAGTGCAGGCTACATCGAGGCACAGACTCAATGTGGATAGCTTAAATATTGCTTGCAAAACAGCCCTGAACATATCAATGCTGTAAAAATAAGCAAAATATTTACTTTGTTGCTAAATCACGCAGCTCATTCCAAATGTCATCAGCAGAAATAACAACGATAATAGCAACAGTAATAATAACTATGACCTGCAACATTGAAACACACATCCAACTGTCTTTCTTAAAGGGAACCAGCGATTAGAAAAAATGCTAACCACAGACGAGTACCTAGGCAGAGTACAGCACTAGGGTATATTCAGTATGCAAATACTTGTCCAAGACTCCTCTTCACTTAACTAGTGAAGGTCCGTTAGCATCCAAGGCAAAAATTACCTAAATGTGCCTCCATGAACTGAACTACTTCAGCAGCATAAGTTGCAAGTTCTGTCTTTTTTTGTGCCCACCACCTGTTGAAGCAACCAAGGTGGCCACCTTTTCTATCTACCCCTCGGCCCAGCCATGGGCTCAACTATGTTACTCTGATTGGGTTCTCCTAATCCGTTCACTCTAACTCAGGCTTTGAGGGTGTACAAGACAACAAACTAGATTGCAATGTTTTTAATGGACCATATTGGACAAGGGAGGGAATTCAGATCTAATTGGAAGCACACAGAAAATAAAGCCCATTGGCAACACTGCCTAAAATTTACTTGGCTTTCTCTTGCTGGCACAGCACAAACAAGTTTTCCCATCGCGTTACGTTTTACATAGCAGCATGAGACACACACAATGGTTCCACGAGGGCAGCCGGCAGAGCAATCACTCATGAAGCATTGTTTCGTTCAACCCATTGGTGCCAAGATATTGCTTAACATTATAAGGGTGGAGAGAAGAAGAAATATAATTTAAGCAGCTCCAGACACAGTGTTACTGAGGGAGATGAAGGGTGGGGCTGTTGATCATTACCCAGATAGAGCATGAAGCAAAGTTGGCCAAAACTCTATCAAAAATGAATTCAACTATTACATAGCCAAGACAGGAACCACAAAAGAAGTTCCTTGCTTTGTTGTATTAACCCATCTGAGATTAATAAGGCTTAGATCCAAGCACTCCCAGCATACAGGCTGTTGGGGTGAGTCTGGTGGGTGTTTTGTTCTGCTTACACTGTTTTCTACAGAAGAAAAGTAAGGACTGGGCAAAGAAAGGCTTTGATGACAACATTGTGTGGCTTAAATTTCTCTAGTGTCCTGTCCTTCTGTGACCTATGCCAAAGTTGTGTTTATTTCATTGCAGAATTGCACAGTGGACTCAACACATAAAGGTCATTGCTGCACAGAATGGCTGCCATTCTAAGTTACAGGCATTAGCATTATACAGTATGTACACTTCCCAACTTTCTGAGATGGAAAAGAGGGGCAGCAGTGAGTAAACTATTTAAAGTGTACAGACAAATTCATGTTTGGATAGGTGTAAGGGTTAAATGCACTGTTCTAAGGTGACTGCTTCTGCTTCATAGGCAAGGTGCAGTGGCTGAACTTTGTCCATGTAGGACAGCAAAGACCAGGTACAAAATAAAGAAAAATAACATGCAAAAAGAAAAAACTGTCGTTACTAAATTTCAGAACTGGTGAGCTGCAAAATCTAGATGTTAAATTGCAGTGCTTGTAAACCCTTACATATAACCAATGAAGTGCTGATCCTTACATGATACATAAAGATGAAACAAATCCTCCTACAGTACATACACTGTACCAGTTTAACTGCTCTACAGCCTTCTGCAGACTTCTCTATAGGCTTCTAACACACACAGATCAAAGGTAATTTCCCACCTCAGCAGGCAGAGGGAGGATATCGGAGGTCACACACTGCACAGAGCATAGGGAGGAGAAATGAGTGTAATCAGCGACCTGAGTGGGGGGGGGGGGGGGGCACAAACCTCCCTCTACACAGTCCCATAGGGAAACATGTACAGCAGAGGCTGTCAATCACCATCTGTGAGTAGGGAGGAGGAATGGGGTGTAGGGCAATTTAGAGGTCAACGCCCTAGATTTTATGGTATGGGCATGACCTTTCAGACGTGAGTCATAGCAGAGGAATGAGAACAGGCAGAAATCACACTCAGTGCTTTGGATTAAGGCTAGTGCACACTCAAGAAGGGTATGCTCTGTTCATTTTTAATTTCATACTGTTACAACCAATTTAAGGTGCACTTTTAGACTTTATTTAGTCCAAATCCATTTTGTACTTAATTATAAAAAGTAAATACATAATATACTGTTGGAGGCTGCAAGATGTCTGCCATACAGTTAAAGCTGAACTTTGGTGAAAAGTAAAAACTACCCTTGACTGCTCATTTTTGTCCAGGGCACGGGTGTCAAACTGGCGGCCCTCCAGCTGTTGCCAAACTACAAATCCCATGAGACGTTGCAAGATTGACAGTTACAAGCATGACTCCCAAAGGCAGAGGCGTGATGGGACTTGTAGTTATGCAACAGCTGGAGGGCTGCCAGTTTGACACCCCTGATCCAGGGTATCATTAGAAAGCACTTTTTACTACTACTACTACTACTAATAATAATCATAGGATAACCCTCACTTCCCTCTGACACTCGGGGTTGAGGGCAGGTCTTCAGTATCCTCACTTGCAATGCAGGACTGATGTCCCTGCATTGTGCATAATGAGGTCACAGTTCCTGCAACCAACAGAGCACTGAAGAGAAGATTTGCCAGAGTCCAGTCGCATGGAGTGGAGGAAGCCTACAGGAGTGAGGGATAAGGTAAGTAAAACTGCTTTTTAACTACTTCCCGCCAGCCGCACAAATATATGCGGCCTCTCGGAGGGTTGGTTTTAATGTCAAACAGCTACATATATGTCTTTATAGTTAAACAGTTTACCTATAAACTGTTTAGTTACTGCTCAAGGAGCAGTAACTAAACTGTCATGGAAAGCTCCAAATACATATTTGAGATAGGGCGTTTTTGGTCATGTGACATCCAATCAGTAGTCACTTGATCGGAATGCCCACTTCCGCCTGGCATTTCAATCCACTTATAGGGTTGGGACGCGGCGGCGGCGGGAAGGGGTTAGTGGAACCCTAGAACAAAAACAACTATTTAATCTTTGCAGTGAGAGGGGATCTCTACTGCAAGGGTAGATTTAAAATTTCCTCGGAGTTCAGCTTTAAAATTCTTAACATTATGCTTTGATGTTGCCTCTTTTTACTCTGCTGTATCAGGCACTGGCCTACATATAACTTATATTACCCATAGTTCCGGGCAGAAAACATGTGCCAGCCTGTTTTTTTGAAGTAGACGATAACGAATAGCTACAAGATAACAGTTAAGTTTTACGTAATTGTTATTTTAGCTTTGTCACACAAACTGATATTCCAATTCAGACAATGCCGCACACATAGACAGGTGGGTTTGCTTACATACACATGCAATACAGATTTGTCTTAATGATTCTTGTTATAGATTATTTCCCTCTACTCCCACCCAGCCTACAAAGGCCTCAAGAAACACACATTCCTCTTTCAGAGAACCGCACACAACGTTCCAATGAGCCATGAAGAAAAATGATTCAACTACAAAGAAAACAAGGTATAAACCATGAAAGAAGGCTTACCAGATGAAATAAGAACTCGAATAAAGTCATATGGTGGTATTATGTTATGCTGGATGGATTGTATCTGAACATTACCAGGTTTGCACATAATAGCATTACTGTATATAAGCCACAATACAAAGGATACTCCGGTCATATGCAAAGTAAAATAAAAATCTACTTTATTAGCAGTTCTTACAGCCATTGCATATTGTACCTATTTCCAGGCTGGCCCTTCCAGTTGGCATGCTATGTTCTGAATGGCTCAGGTCCAGGCATGAGAGCCAGTGGCAGCCACAGAACAGGCTGTATTTTCCACAGGGCTTTCTACATATGGGTTTCAGCTTGTGTAAGAACAGTGATTATACAAAGCATTTACAAGCTTTCAACCAGCTTTGTCAAAGCCTTTAAAACACAGTTCAGCCCCAGTTAAGGGGGGGGGGGGGGGGCGGTTAAACGCACATCATTTTAAGAATGCGTTCACTTTAAATAGGCTACTTTCAGCTACCCCAAGCGCCTATATTTACCTTGTCTTTGTTCCTTTCCGGCCTCTTCGTTGCAGCCGATACTAGAATCAGAGGTGTCAGCGGCCAGACAAAGTGATCACATCACTCCCTCGGTAATGTGCTATTGCTCAGGCCTGCTAGGCCCGCAGCATTGTCACAGGAGAGGAGATCACATGCTCCTTCCTCCATACCTGGAAGCATTTGGTAGCATCACTGGCTGTGACAGAGAAAGGAGCAGTGAGGGAGCTCAAGCAAGGCGAGTATAAGGGGTTGATGGAGGGGAAGGGGGACTTTGAAGACTCTGTCACTTTGCTCTGTATGGGCAAGGTCACAATATCTCTGTAAAAGAGAAGTCAGTGATATTCATCTATTCTCCAACGGTCTGACACCCATGATGTCCTTTGCTGGAGGCAAAATCTTCTCTCTGGGATCCAGTTTTCAGCCACCATGACTGGCTAGTGTGGGATGACATCAGCTGCATTCTGGCAGTGTCCTGAAAATGTGAACTGAGTTACGCATGCGCAGCTTTGTGTATATTTTGCAAAGGATTGCGAACAGGCAGGTAAGTGTATTTTTTTTACAGAAGAGACACTGCATGTCTCTTCTGCAATAAAGAACCTACCTGTTTGCTGTTTTTTAAGATCCTTTAGTTCTGCTTTAAAGAAGAACTAAACCCATCCATTTTAATAGTTTCCCAAAAGAGTTACATTCAAGGCATGACGTGAATGATAACGGTCACAGTTGCTTGTGCTCTCAGCCAAACTGTCAAGTGCAGCACCTTGACAACCGCAGATCAAACAGATGCTAAGATTGCAGCATCCTTGCCTGTAAAGGATAGGAGGGTTTAGTTTCACTTTAAGTAAGCTTTAGCACTCTTTGTAGCTGAAAGGGACAGTCAGCACTCCCATTAAGATCTAGGGTTAATATCCCTGAAGTAGAGATTTGCTTTAAAGGCTTAAACAAAGTTGCTTGAAGCTTGGAAAAAACTTTACACATACAGTACACACTTCTCTTTCACATGCTAAAGCTCATATTTACAAGACCTAACAGTACTAATGGGCCAGTGCCTAGAACAGTAGGAGGAAGAACATAGCCCCTCCTCTTTGTTTTTCCTGCCCTCATTTAGATACTTGTGGTTAAAGTTAACTCTGGGGAAAAATACCCCCCTCCCATCTCCTCCATCTTGCAGGTAAAACAAAATGCCCTTTTAAAATACCCAATCCGCAGTCATGCGACATTCAGGTTCCAAGCCTTCTCTTCGTGTTTACATCCATGGATGTCCATGCCACTGCCTGTGTGACGTGCATACTTCCAATTGGTGGAGGAGACACCTCCAGCAGCAAGGTATTCTAACATATAGTCCAGAGGCAGGAGAACCACCTTGAACGGTGTGGGGACTCATCATCAAAAACAAAAAAAGAAAAAGGGCCTAAATTATCCAGTCCATGGAGCAGAAAGAATTTCAGAGCAAGTGAACTGAGTATTAGGTTAGATTTTGGTATGTGCTAAACAGAGGTGTTGGTGGTAACCGCCAAGGAGAAAGACAAGTTTTATGCAAATCACAGTTAAATTTAGATTTTTGCCCAGAGTTGGGCTTTAAATATAGATAGCTATAGGGTGAAGAAGTTGAAAACTCATTATGATTTAGGAAACATGAAAACATCTCTTGAAAAATGATTTGGCCTGTAAAAATAGCCCTGTATCTTAGCAGACTGCACAACATAACAGTAATTTTTACAAAAAAGAATCACTTATGCAACGTTTATATAAAAGGGCATAATTATTCAGTTGTGCCTAGGGAAACATAATGTCTGCATACCAATGCTATATGTTCCTGACACAGTGGAATATAACAAGAGCTGCAGCACAAGTCTGACACATGCCTATTTAGGCAACAAGCCTGTATCATGATAATAGATCGAGAAAAAAAAGTGAATTTGGGCTTTAGACCAAGACCCAAAACTGTAATGTCTTTTTATCCACAGAAAATATAGATTACAGCCAACATTTTCTAACCAGTGCAAAAAGGTAACAGAATCCATCACAAGAGGAAACAAAACACTTTCCTACTCTTTTTTTTTTTTTATAAAATAAGGCTCATTGTGTATAATTATCCATTAAAACGCTTTTGTGGGGTAATTCTTTAAATAGCAAGCAGGATTCCAAAAGGTATAATTCCGGCAACTAATCCAAAGATCAACATAGATTAGAAAAGACCAAAAAGCAGGAAAGCTGACAAATCCCATAGCTGACTCATGCTCCTTACTTAAGACATTATTAGGACAGATTTTTCTTCTCTGTTCTACTAATACGCATCAATTTAAGTAACTTCTTGCATACAAAATTCTTCTCCAGACATGGTTGATGATTTCCATGTCCCGGGCAATTAATTTTACTCAGAATATTTATTAGCCTGACCATTCTGGAAGATTTGTAATACCAGATACATGTTGCAAAAGGTTAGTATCATAGTAAATGATCAGCTGTTGTTTTTCATTCATTAAGGTAATTAGATGGATTTGTGATGGTTAGATCTTCCCATGTGCTCTCCTTGATAAACAAGGCAAAGACATACAGTGCCTTGGAAAAAGTACTCATAACCCCTTGAAATTTCCACATTTTCTCATGTTACAACCAAAAACGTAAATGTATTTTATTGGGATTTTTTATTGTGATAGACCAAAACAAAGTGGCACATAATTGTGAAGTGGAAGGAAAATGAGAAATGATTTTCAAAATTTTTTACAAATAAATATCTGAAAAGTGTGGCATGCATTTGTATTCAGCCCCCCTGAGTCAATACTTTGTAGAACACCATTCGCTGCAATTACAGTTGCAAATCTTTTTGGGTATGTCTCTACCAGCTTTGCACATCTAGAGATTGAACTTTTTTCCCATTCTTCTTTGCAAAATAGCTCAAGCTCTGTCAGATTGAATGGAGAGCATCTGTGAACGGCAATTTTGAAAAAAAAAAAATCTTTTTTCTACGGTTATAAAACATATCCCCCCCCCAAAAAAAAATTAAATATTTCTTAATTAATTTAGGCCAAAATGTATTCTACTACATGTCTTGTTAAAAAACCTCAATAAGTGTATATTAGTTTGTGTGAAAGTTATAGCGTCTACAAACTATGGTATATATACTGAAATTTCCACAGCTATGACATTATATTGGTAATGGCGTTGATCAGTAACTTATAGTGGGACTGTGACACTGTGGTGGCCAATCTGGCGCTAACAGACACTGGCTGGGAGGGGCACTAACTGACTGACATTGATGCTGCTAGTGACACTAATACAGTGATAATTCTGTACGCTGTACTAAGAACACTGGTTGGGAAGGAGTTAACATACAGGGGCATTCAAGGGGTTAACTATGTGCCTACCAAGTGTAATATGTGCTGCTTTTACTCACAGATCTGGCTGTTTTTTCTCCCTGCTTTTCAAGGAGAAAAAACAGTCAGATCATTGTTCTGTTTATACAGAGTTCTGTGTGTTTTGATAGCTTTCTGTGCATCTGCTGCACGGAAATGTCAAGTAGTGTAAGACACTCTGCCCAGTTCACCTCTGTAAACTACAGACCTCCACCTATGTTATTGAGAAGAAGAGAAGGAAGGTATTCTGGAGTACTAACTTCTTCCTGTCCTAGGGAAAAGAAGTTTGTGTCTAGGTTGCTTTTGTGGACCTGACCAGATGTGGGAGGATATAGATAAACACATGTCTCCTTACATCTGGTAGGTCAAGGATTATTTGGGTCAGGTTTTTTCTTCATCACAAGATGAAGGAAAAAGACAAAACAGACACAGATTTCATGTATGTGACATCCATCCTTATTCTGACCTGACTCAACAGGGATTGGTCTAAGATCTCCTGCAGAGACAGGACAGTGAGGCATCTGACTGTAAGGGGCCTCATTATGTTGGTGATATATACACACGAAGTGTGACAATTTCATTCCCAGAATGTTTGTAGCATAGCACTATGGTGGTGGGTTACACAGCCATTCGCACTCGAGCGTGTTCTGACATGTTCTAATAAATACAAAAAGGGTAGTGCAGCGCTCAATCACAGACTCATATCAAATACAAACAAGTGAATAAATAATACAATAATGCTTATAAATATATCAAAGTGACACACGAATGATACAAATGAAGCCAAGACACTATTACCAAATATCAAGGTGATTAATCATAAATAATAATAAACGTGCCCCCCTCACTCCCACTCTATAACGTGACCAGTGGGTAAAACTATTCCAGGTGGGTATGCACAGTTCATAAATGGTAAGTGATGGTGCATTATTGTATTATTTATTCACTTGTTTGTATTTGATATAAGTCTGTAATTGAGCGCTGCACTACTCTTTTTGTATTTATTAGTTCTACTGTATGGTATCAGTCTGAGGTGCTTATAACGATAGGTACTCCATTAAGCGCAGGAGGATAATATCATATTTTCTGACATGTTCTAACTTCTACTCACTTGGGTCACAGATCAGTTGACTCAGTCTTTACAGAGTAGTAGAAGAAATAGCAAGTGTGTTGTGGGCAGAAAATGAGTGACAGGTATCTGAAGCACAGGTTTAACATCAAATTTTGCATGAATATTTTCAAAAATGCAAGTGAAACTTTAGCTGTTACAAGCTTATGATGAACATTTCATGAAGAAATCTAGTGTTTCTAAATGTCGTGGGTGGTTTAAGAAGGGGCGAGAAGATCTCCAGGATGACGCAAGAAGTGGACAGCCAAAAACGCAAAGGACGGATGCAAATGTGTACAGAGTGCAAACCCTCGTACCCTCACATCAAAGATATAGTGTATGAATGATGGCAGAAGAAATGAACAGGGAAATGGTGAGGTAAAGTCTAACACAAAATTTGGGAAGGAAAAAGATTTCCACAAAGATGGTGCCTCAAAAATCTTCTTACAAGATCACAAAGAATGGTGTCTTCAAATTTCATCTGATCTTTTGCAGAATGTAGAAGTGTTTGACAGGGTTATTACCGGTCCATTCCAGGAATTAAATTGTTGTACCATGTATATTACAAGAACATCTGAAAGCATATGCTTTAAACCTTTTTTTCTAGTACTGGTAATATATGGCTACTCGTTCAGCAAAAATTGATTTTTTTTTCCCTAGTTTGTCAGCCTTAAGGCAGATATATTGACAATCTGTCTAAATAATCTGTGATGCAAAGCCAGTAACATGGAAGGAATGACTTGTCACAGATCCAAGATAATTCAGTGTCCTAAGAACCCAGGCTGTGGAGATGGACAAAATAAATGGAGAGTTCCACCCCTCATATTTCATGTCTTCTTCAGAATATATTCACTAAAAAGACCAGTAAATCCAAACTTCAATTTAGAGAATATTTAAAGTGCACCTGTCACAACCCTGGGAGATTCAGGATGTGAATTTGAGGAACACAATACATCCGCAGAGGTTGTCTTCAGGGGAAACCCAAAGCAAACAGTAGTAGATGCAGATAAAGACATAGATACAGACAGCTAAATGTAAATACAGACCATGCCCCTGCCACCACCTGACTCCCTCTACTGGTCAAGGAGGCTACTAATTACATTAAATTTCCAATTCCTAATTTCTCATTTTATATATATATATATATATATATATATATATTTCTCTTATTTGCAGGTGTTATTTTATTGTCTACTTATGAAATTCCATATTTGATTATCATCCATCACAGTAAAAGTCTCAATATATAGATAAGCTAGTCCTTTGTACTGATATTGCTCAGTCGTTTTTTATACAGTACAGTATATACCTCTGTCTGAGATTGCTTATATCTATATCTTTATGCCTCTCTTGCAAATATCTTTCAATTTTAAGCTATGGTGCTTGTTATATATTGTTTTATATTTCTGTGACTAGTGTCTTTTTTATTGCCAACTGTTGAGTTGTGTATCTTTTTAGGCTAGTTGCTACTGCAGCCAGAATGATTATTATGTATACAAGGCAATCCAGTAGTTACTTGTAGTCCTATAAGCTTACTCGGGTTGCTATTATCCTTATTTTTTGTTGCAGCAATTTTAATATTTATATACTGTATTTTCTGAGTGTAATGTTGTCCTGAATATATTATGGCCATTGAGAGCTGAAATCGCTGTGTTTAATAACGTCCTGGGCATCAGGTCTGAAGAAGGAGCTACCATGCATGCTCCAAAACACGTTACCGCCCCCTTGACTTCAGTTACGGTTGTTGTCCAGCTTGGTCCCAGAAGCTCCTGGCGGCCATCCACCACTCCGCACCACTGTGCTGTTAGGAGGACTACATCTCTACTATTGGGACTGACCAACTCAGTTACACCACTTTCCAGTAAGCATTTTTATTCCTTGTGCATAATAAACCTTCACACATACTGCACTTAAGAGCGCCTTCTCTCTCCCTGTCAGAGCCTGCTACTCTCATATGGAGGGCGGCTGAAAGTGCACTATGGATACCTACTTTTTCACATTGCCCTACAGACTTTCCATTTAATCTGATAAATACTATCCTGGATTTCAGGTGGTCTTCCATACCAGAGAGGCCTATACACCCTTCCATTTGTTGTTGGATTTTTCTACAATATACCAGCAACTAAAGCCGCTAGCAGTAATCATTGTTTTCTCCTGGCAGGGACGACTCCCCCCACCAGGAGAAAACATCAACACACAGTCAATCTGTGGTTGCAGGAAAGAAAAATCACAATCTATGGCCTGCCTAAAGCACTGTAGACACGGCCGAATATTTGGCCTGTATCTGTCAAACAGGCATGCTGGACATCCAGCATCCAATCAGATAATTAGTATAGCAAGCTCCTCCTGATCTCTTCAGGTTTGAACGAAAAAAAAGTGTGTACCCAGCATTAGCCTAGGAGAGGTTTGGAACTAATTAATATAACGCAAACACCACTTCACATAGTTCCATCTTTTACTCCTCTGTGTTTGGCAAGACCCAAGAAATCCATGTATCATTTACTTTTCCTGCATACGTATTGCACAGCCCCTACATTTTGGGTAACAACATCATACTTTTTGTCTGACTACACAGTGGAGTTTACCAGTAGTCAAGTCAATTGTTTGCGTTGTGCTCTGCTGTACAAACCTTATATATATGTACTTGTAACAGCGTATACCCAGAGATGGACGCGGTTCAACCATTTTGGCTTCAACCTCCATCCTTAGCCATCCTGACAAACTTATTTCTCCCTCATTCTTCCCCCCTCCCTTTCTGAGAGGCCCAGCGACATTTGGCCAGTATGTGTGTGTGTGTGTGTGAGTTAGGAATGTCACAGGAGGGTCATAGGAGCTATACAGCCCCCCCAAGGGAGCTGGGGCCTAGCTGTCAGCAGAACCTGTAAAATGTAACACCTCGGAAGAGATAAGGCAAGCTTTCCCAGGAGTTGAAAGAGATTACAACCTAATAAACCTAACTCAGCTTATGTGACAGAATCAGATGACCACTTTTCAAAATCCATTTTTTCCCCATGTCTCATATCTTGGAATATGAGAGACTTACATAAAAACCGGACATGTCGCCAGATTGGCCACAAGGAGGCGAACAGTTTGGTAAGTCACTCGCATGGTCTAGAATACATAGGAAAGCTGAAAAATAGATCTCGTGAACCGTTCAGTGTATAATTTCATAATTCATATCTAATCAATCCACAGACGTGTCTGCCTAATAATCTACCCGCGGGTGGAATGTCACTTGTGCATAGGAAAAGTTATGAGCCAAAATATGAGTTACAGGAGATTTTGGCTCTAGTTGAGGTATCCGCCCATACCTACTCGCCCTAAACGGGTATTGGTCCTTGACTTCAGAGACACCCCCTGCTGGGGACTACAAAATAGGCTGTCAGGCCTAAGAGTGGGAGTTGAAGACGTCTCCCATTTTAACATCAATACCACCTGGGGAGACCCGTGCCCTTTTGCTCTGAAACTTGGATCTGCTAACCCAGGACTTTGGCAAGTACCTTAACCCTTTCACCTCTCTCCGATATCTCTTTGCTGTGCTGTTGGTCTCTGTATATATATATATATATATATATATATATATATATATATATATATATATATATATATATATATATATATATATATATCTTAGTTACATCTTTTCTGTAAATATTTTTATTCATTTATTTCAGGTACTTATATAGCGCTGTCAATTTACGCAGCGCTTTACATATATATTGTACATTCCCATCAGTCCCTAATACTCAAGGGGTGTACAATCTAAGGTCCCTAACTCACATTCATACATACACATATTAGGGCCAATTTAGACAGGATCCAATTAACCTACCAGCATGTCTTTGGAGTGTGGGAGGAAACCGGATCACCTGAAGGAAACCCATGCAAGCAACCTCCTGTCAAATCTGTCCTTAAACATATTTTTCGGATAGTGCTTGCGCTACATCTGCAATACTACCAATGCAATCTGGATTTCTTTGTAATCTCTAGGTTTTGAACATGTATCATTTTTTGGAGAAGGCCTCTTCCCGTGCCTCTCCCGTTCTCTATAATGTTGATGTAGCAAAACTCCCCTTTAGAGTTTATATTATCATTGACCCACAAAGATTTGTTAATCGTTCTCTCCCAACCCCTTCCCCCATCTTTTCCTAAGGGCACCTATGTAAACTTTTCAGCTTATGCCTTTTCCAGTGCATGCCTTGAATTAGCTTCCCCTCACCCACTACAATTTCTAATTGTTGGTCATTGAATCTATGTTCCGAATGTTTGTTTATCTTTGCTTAATATTCAATAAAGCTCTTTGTAAAAGGAAACCCATGCAAGCATCAAGGAGAACATGCAAACTCCATGCAAGAGGTGTCATGGTCGGGAATCAAACCCATGACCCATTTACTGCAAGGCAGACGAGCTAACCACTAAGCCACTGTGCCGCCCACATTATTGCACCCGTTTGACCTTTTAGTAATAAATCTTTCCTTCTGAAAGTGTTGAACTGTTTCTATAGCGCTTTATTGAAATTTACGAATTCCTGCCTCTAAAGAGAACGCTACTGTGTTTGTTTAACCCTCTGTATAACCGTGTTATACAGACGATTATCTCAACTAGAGATGAGCGAAATATTCAAAAATTCGGTTCGGCTGATTCGCCGAATTCGCCGATTAAATTCGCTTCGTGCCGAATATATTCGCTGCGAATTTAACTTATAAAAAGGGTGTTTCTAGGCTTCAGAGAGCCTTTATATTAGTGCAGAACACTGTACCTTTAATTTAAATGCCCTTGGAGTCTGCTGGGGAAGAGAAATAATACTGTCAGTCAGTATGACATGCAGATGAGTGCCGTCGATCTTAGAATCACCGCACACTTCACTCATTTGGGCAGTCACGGGGCCAAAACCAGAGTGTGGAGCCACAGTGTGGCGGTGGAGGCAGCAGCAATGGGAGGCCATACAGCACCCTATGACAAAATGGAACCCACCAGCAGTGTGAGGAG
This sequence comes from Staurois parvus, assembly GCF_062004578.1. Lineage (NCBI taxonomy): Eukaryota > Metazoa > Chordata > Amphibia > Anura > Ranidae > Staurois > Staurois parvus. The sequence continues at coordinate 1,355,782 of NW_028318530.1, forward strand.
ACCTGAAAGTGGCACATGGCAGAGTGTGGCGATGGAGACAGCAGCAACGGGAGGCCGTACAGGGACCCATGACACACTCTGGACCTGGCAGCAGCATGAGGAGGCGGTACAGGGGCCCATGACAGATTACGGGCCTGGCAGCAGCATGAGGAGTCGGTACAGGGGCCCATGGCAGATTACGGGCCTGGCAGCAGCATGAGGAGGCGGTACAGGGGCCCATGGCAGAGTGGCGGAGCGTAAGCAGCTAAAATTGAAGGCCATGCAGAGGCCTATGTTAAAAAGTCCCCCCAGCAGCAGCGTGGGGAGATGACTATCAAGAGACAATGGCAGAGTGGCGGAGCAGAAGCAGCTTCAATTGAAGGCCATACACAGGCCTAGGTTAAAAAGCGGAAGCCGTCAGCAGCGTGAGCAGACGACAGAGACACATGGCGCAGGGTGGCGGTGGATGCAGCAGTATTCGGAAGCCATACACAGGCCTAGGTTAAAAAGCGAAAGCCGTCAGCAGCGTGAGCAGACGACAGAGACACATGGCGCAGGGTGGCGGTGGATGCAGCAGTATTCGGAAGCCAAACACAGGCCTCGGTTAAAAAGCGGAAGCCGTCAGCAGCGTGAGCAGACGACAGAGGCACATGGCGCAGGGTGGCGGTGGAGGCAGCAGCAATGGAAGGCCATACAGCACCCTATCACAAAATGGAACCCACCAACAGTGTAAGGAGACCTGAAAGTGGCACATGGCGCAGGGTGGCGGTGGAGGCAGCAGTATTCGGAAGACATACACAGGACTAGTTTAAAAAGTGGAAGCCGTCAGCAGCGTGAGCAGACGACAGAGACACATGGCGCAGGGTGGCGGTGGAGGCAGCAGTATTCGGAAGCCATACACAGGCCTAGGTTAAAAAGCGGAAGCCGTCAGCAGCGTGAGCAGACGACAGAGACACATGGCGCAGGGTGGCGGTGGATGCAGCAGTATTCGGAAGCCAAACACAGGCCTCGGTTAAAAAGCGGAAGCCGTCAGCAGCGTGAGCAGACGACAGAGGCACATGGCGCAGGGTGGCGGTGGAGGCAGCAGCAATGGAAGGCCATACAGCACCCTATCACAAAATGGAACCCACCAACAGTGTAAGGAGACCTGAAAGTGGCACATGCCGCAGGGTGGCGGTGGAGGCAGCAGTATTAGGAAGACATACACAGGACTAGTTTAAAAAGCGGAAGCCGTCAGCAGCGTGAGCAGACGACAGAGGCACATGGCGCAGGGTGGCGGTGGAGGCAGCAGTATTCGGAAGCCATACACAGGCCTAGGTTAAAAAGCTGAAGCCGTCAGCAGCGTGAGCAGACAACAGAGACACATGGCGCAGGGTGGCGGTGGATGCAGCAGTATTCGGAAGCCAAAACACAGGCCTCGGTTAAAAAGCGGAAGCCGTCAGCAGCGTGAGCAGACGACAGAGGCACATGGCGCAGGGTGGCGGTGGAGGCAGCAGCAATGGAAGGCCATACAGCACCCTATCACAAAATGGAATCCACCAACAGTGTAAGGAGACCTGAAAGTGGCACATGGCGCAGGGTGGCGGTGGAGGCAGCAGTATTCGGAAGACATACACAGGACTAGTTTAAAAAGTGGAAGCCGTCAGCAGCGTGAGCAGACGACAGAGGCACATGGTGCAGGGTGGCGGTGGAGGCAGCAGTATTCGGAAGCCATACTCAGGCCTAGGTTTAAAACTGGAACCCAGCAGCGTGAGCAGACGACAAAGACGCACATGGCAGAGGATGGATCTGGCAGCAGTATGAGAAGGCGGTACAGGGGCCCGTGGCACAGTGTGGTGATGGGGGCTACAGCAACTGGATGCCAGAAAGTGGCCAATAGGGCTATATACTGCATGACTACATAGGTGGTTTTTATAGTACTTTATTTTGGCCTCCCTCTCAGCAGGTGTGAAAAAGGCCACCATTTTTGAACGGTAGCGAGGGTCCAACAAGGTGGACAGCCAAAAGTCATCCCTCTGTCTGATGGTTATTATTCGGCTGTCGCTACGCAAGCAACCGAGCATGCTATGGGCCATTTGTGCCAAGGAATGCGAGGGACTCCCTGCCTCCATCTCCACAGCATACTGCCACGGTGCGTCTGGGTCCTCTGTCTCCTCCTCCTCCACCAGATGCTCCTGCTCCTCCACTCCTGTCCGCTGAGTGGAAAAACCACCCATTTCACTCAATAATTCCTGAGCACCAATGTCCTCCTCTACCTCCTCCTCTTCTTCCTGTCCTGCCCCCACAGGGGTCATGCGGCGTTGAGATCTGTGCGCCACGTCTACCGCACCCTGACCAGCCATTGTTAACAGCATTTGTTCCAGGACGTGCAACAGAGGAATGACGTCGTTCATCCCATAGTCCTGCCGACTCACGAATAGCGTGGCCTCCTCAAAGGGCCTGAGCAAGCGGCAGGTGTCACGCATGAGCTGCCAATGGCTGACATCTAAGTTACACAGGGGAGTACCTTTATCCGCTTGTAACATCAGGAAATTGGTGATGGCCTTTCGCTGTTCGTAAAGGCGGTCTAACATATGTAGGGTTGAATTCCACCTTGTTGCAACGTCGCAGATCAGGCGATGCTGTGGAATTCCGTTCTGCCGCTGCAGCTCAAGGAGGGTGTGCTTTGCGGTGTAGGAATGGCTGAAATGCATGCAAAGTTTACGTGACATTTTAAGGATGTCTTGCAGTGGGATGGTGGATTTTAGGAACCGCTTGACAACCAGATTGAACACGTGAGCCATGCATGGCGCATGGCACAACCTTCCTTGACGCAGAGCAGACACCATGTTCTTTCTGTTGTCGGTCAACATGGTTCCGATTTTCAGTTTGCGCGGAGACAGCCATCTGTCGATTTCTCTGTTCATTACACTCAGAAGTTCCTCCCCTGTGTGACTACGTTCGCCAAGGCATACCAGGTGCAGCACAGCGTGACACCTTTGCGCCCTGCGCATGTGATATGCCGGTCGGGTAATGGGACTTGGCACGGGGGTGGCGGCTGAGGACACGGCAGAAGAAGAGGTGGTAGAGGCGGACATCTTTTGTGGACCAAGGACGTGCAAACGTGGAGGCAAAAGCGGCGTGACCTGTCCAAGTTGCTGGTGCGGCTGTGCCGGCACCACGTTCACCCAGTGGGCCGTAAATGACATGTACTGTCCCTGACCGTAGTTACAGCTCCACACGTCGGCGCTGCCGTGCACTTTGGCAGAGACCGACATGCTCAAAGACTGGCCCACCATCTCTTCTACATGTGAATGCAGGGCTGGCACTGCCTTTTTGGCGAAGAAATGCCGGCTTGGCACTCTCCACCGCGGCTCGGCACAAGCCATCATTTCTCGGAAAGGTGCTGAGTCCACCACTTGGAAAGGGAGGGACTGCAGCACCAGCAACTTGGACAGGAGGACGTTCAGCTTCTGCACCGTCGGGTGCGTGCTCGCAAACGGTTGTCTCTTGGAAACGGATTCCAAGAAAGACTGCTGACGGAATCCGTGAAGAGGAGTAGCAGGAGAAGGAGCATCTGAACGAGCCGAAGATGCCAACGAGCGACAACTCCCCTCAGCAGAGGTGTTGGAGCCTTGACTGGCTGATCGAGGGCGATTGACGTCGGGTGACGGAGCAAGTAACGGAGCGGGTGATGGAGCGGGGGCTGGGGCAGGCAGAACCGCCGTATCTTTATCACGGTTTTCCCAGGCCACCGAATGGCGACGCTGCATATGCTGACGCAACGCTGTAGTCCCAACATTGGCCCCCTGGCCACGCTTGACTTTCTGGCCACATAGTCGACATACGGCTACGTTTACTTCCTCGGGCGGCTTGACGAAAAATTGCCACACCGCCGAGTAGGAAACTTTGCCCCCGCTACTCCTCACTGGCTGACTGCTACTTCCTCCGTGCACACCGGCACCACTACTGGCCGTGGTGGTAGGCTGCAGTGGAGCTGGTGCTCTACTCCGTGGCCGTTTGGCTCCACTGACACTGCTGCGACCCTGCTGCCTCCTGGGCAACCCACCGACTGTTTTGCTCGCTGGCAAGCTGGCACCCTCTTCTCCTGATGATGCGGAAGCAATAGCCTGATAACGACGAGGCTGCCAAGTGCGATCAGCCTCATCATCATCAATTAGGGTCTCCGCGTCACTACTAGCCCCCTCGGCTGCGTGTGGGTCAGGAGACAGACCTGTCTCTAGACCGGCTACCGAGCCACTCTCCTCGCCAGTACTTCTTCGCCTGGCTGCTGAAGAGGCAGATGTCTCCCCCCGTTCCTGACCGCCCTCTGTTAGCTCTTCCTCACTGTACAGTGGGGCTGAGCCCACAGCATGCGATACTTCGCTTGGTGAGGGAACACCAAAGGACAGGGGCAGGTCGAGGACACGTGATTTCAGTGGGCTTGCTCCCGGGCCATGCCAACTAACGGTTGTGTCTGACGTACCCACCGACCGTTGGCTGTAGGTGTCAGAGGTGACCTGGGAAGAGGAAGACGACCGAGTCAACCAATCGATGACGGCAGGGTTGTCGGTGGAGACACGACCGCTGGATGACACCGGGAGCACTGGCCTCTGGCTGCGACTAGTGCTGCCTCGACCCCTTCCTCTGCTGCCACGTCTGCTCGCTCCTGAAACATTGCCTCCTCTGCCACTCCTCTGCGTGTTGTCTGACATACTCTTTAATTCAATAAGCACCCCAAAAATAAAACCGGATTTAACTCTTTGAACGTACAATAGTGGTTGTGAAGCAGAAAGTCAGTTTATTTAGCACAATCGGTCAATTGCAGCTTGCCGTTGGCTGGAAACTGTACGTTTATGTCACTGGAATGCACTAATCACCCAAAAAATATTACCGCCACCCGGCATGTAAATGGATCTAACTCTTTGAACGTACAATGGTGGTTGTGAAGCAGAAAGTCAGTTTATTTAGCACAATCGGTCAATTGCAGCTTGCCGTTGGCTGGAAACTGTACGTTTATGTCACTGGAATGCACTAATCACCCAAAAAATATTACCGCCACCCGGCGTGTAAATGGATCTAACTCTTTGAACGTACAATGGTGGTTGTGAAGCAGAAAGTCAGTTTATTTAGCACAATCGGTCAATTGCAGCTTGCCGTTGGCTGGAAACTGTACGTTTGTGTCACTGGAATGCACTAATCACCCAAAAAATATTACCGCCAGCCGGCGTGTAAATGGATTTAACTCTTTGAACGTACAATAGTGGTTGTGAAGCAGAAAGTCAGTTTATTTTGCACAATCGGCAAACTGCAGCACCAACTGTGCACGACAGCCACCAAAAAAAAAAAGGGTGTATGTCACTTTAAATTTTCGATTCTTTGATAGCTGTGGCCCTGAGTAACGATTCTGTGTCCCCGAGTAACGATTCTGTGTCCCCGAGTAACGATTCTGTGTCCCCGAGTAACGATTCTGTGTCCCCGAGTAACGATTCTGTGGCCCTAAAGTCTCTGTGGCCCTAACTTTGTCCCTTAATACAGACAGGTCTGTCTCTCTTGAATGACCGGAGGCTAATGGAGAATTCTAAGATGGCCGCGATTTATAGCTCCACCATTACACAGTGCTGGCTGGCTGCTGATTGGCTAATGCGATCACATGTCATGATTCATGACTTATGAATGCATTATGGGTCAGCGCGCCTTGTCTGCGCGCCTTCCCAGAGATCCCCGCCCCATCTTCTCTGTCCATTTTCTCCTGTCGCCACACATGTCGCCGCCATTTTTGGGAAAATTCGATTTGTGCATCCGAAGTTTGCTAATCTTCGGATTCGTCGCGAATCGAATTTTTCCAAATCTTCGGAACGAATTCCACTTCGTCATGTTCGATTCGCTCATCTCTAATCTCAACCATTATAGTGTTTTAGCTGATATTGCAGAGTTTCCTCTTTCTCTGTCCAAAATGGAGGTGGTGGCAGTGTGAAGGGCTAATTGCGTAATTAACCTGACCCAGTAACAATCGCTCAGGCTGCCGGTACATCAATTGTGGTCCAATTAGCTGGAAAATCTTTGTGCAGGGTGCAGCTGGATGTGGCATTGTTACGCACGTGACATCGCGGTTTTAGATCGGCTAGTCCTTTGGTCACAAGTTTGGGGAGAAGGTCTGGGGTCTGACGCCGCGATCATGACAGTACTTATACTTTCTAAAAAAACAAAACACTTATTAAAGTCTTACTGAAACAGAAATATGTGTGTTTCCACTCACGTATAGCCAGGAGGCAGAGCTCAGAAGTTGCTATCAGGTGCCCAGTAGTATATTTCCATATGGATGGAGAATGCACTTGTACATGTGACAGTGTAAAGGGCCTGTGCCAACGGGCTTTTGTTCGCTTCATTCATGTTTTGCATTCCCATACAAGCCTTTGGAGATGGGAAACCCACTTGAAGCAGTTCAAATGTAGGTCATGTGCACTGGTCGGTAATTTCTGAATGAACTCAGAAACATGTCAAACTGATGCCATCGACACAAACCCAAAAGCTCAGCTCAGCCTATCATAGCTATGTTCTGGAGGGGAGTTCTTGCCACTATCCCAGAGAGCAGAATATATTTTTTTTTTCACCTTAAATAGTGTGTATTAACATGTGTGTGCTGCTTGAAGTTTTAGTTCACTGGAGTATTCTTCCATTATAACTGGACAGAATTCAGTTCTGCAGAGGAAAATGTATCTAACTTTACCCCAAATCTTCTTGGTTAAAGCTGAACTCAATTGTGATGAAAAGATATGGTGGTATGTGTACTCTTAATGAATCTTTGTGTACTTTGTGTATTTCTTTCAAATCTATGCAGTGATCCAGTGTGAAATTTTGCCTCTGTGCAGGAACTTCCTGTAATAAAGACTGACCACTGCTGCTCTCTCTCCTTGTGCAGGTTGACTGGTCTTGTCCCCGCCCTTTTCTGTAGGTTCCTGCAGGCAAACTGTAGTGGGAGGAGCCTGCTGGCTCCCTCCCACAGGTCGGTTTTGCTCCACAGGCTATAAAAAAGCACAGTGGTGATGTTACTGCTACTTTTACAAGGATATTATCTCTGTTAGCAAAGGCATTTGGTGCCCACAAAGATTTATAACCTTTGCAGCTATTAAGAAATATAGTTCAGTTTTCAAGCATAATCCAGATTCTACAGAAGACTCACAGTTGCTCCCATGATACTGGCAAAATTAACATTAAAATCACAACAGTGAAAGCAATTCCAATACAATATCACAAATGGCAAGCAAGCTTTTCCCATCCAGCACTGCTGTACTGTACGGCGTCTGTTTTTGTTTTGTCGAATTCACTAGAAGCTGGGAACGTCACATGTGCTGGCTGGATTTCTAGCTTGTTGTAGCCCATTTACATTCACAAATCCTCTCTTACAATGTTGAGGAGAAAAAGAATACAAGACATATTAAGCGCTTAAGACATAAAATGTAAACCCAAAAGCAAATATTTCTGAGTAGAAGGGGACTACTCTACCTACTGTGCAATAGCATGCAACACCTCCCAGTGGGCCTAGTCCTTTTGCACCTTCTAGATTGCATGTTGAGCAGCACATGCCTGATTTGCAGTGCTCAACATGATATGTCTGACTTAGCAGAAGGCTCCTAAGGGTTGGTGGACAGCCAATGAGGCACACAGCCTGTCCATTCTGGTGTGCAAAGAACTTGCCATTCTGATGGCAAGTATACTGAGAGCCAGTATTTACATTTACTTCTTCATAGGAGAAGGCAAATGGAGCTGATCTCTAGGTTCACCAAACCCAATGTGGATCACAGCTGCCAAAGAGTTGCCATTCTTGTGATTTGGCAAGCCACGTCCCCCAACTCCACAGCAGTGGCACAGCTTGGTCAAGAACACACTCCCAGCTTACTAACTGGACAAAAAGGAGCAGCCAGCACAGTGCTTACTCGTCACTCTACTAACTCTTCCCGTCACCATGTCCATAGTCAGCATCACGTGCGCAATATCAGAGCTGGAATAAATGTTCAAATCATTATTACATTTTTATTTAATATTTTCTTTTGGCTTCAACATTTATACCTCGCTCCTAGTGTCCTGAAATAAACCATCACGCGATCCCCCGCCATCGCAGTCCAACATTCCTGTTCAAGGAAAAAAACCAACATCCAGAACTACAGGATGGGAATAAAATATATGCTGCAACTTTCTCTGAAGATCTGGATTTCATTGATTTGGCAGTGATCACATCTGGACAGATGATGCTGGCACTGAACTACAGGTAGACCAATTTTAAAGACCAGCTTTCCTACTCAATCCTAGCAATGCATATGTTCATTAACTAAATGGCATGCCATACTCCAACGCACTGTAAAATAATTCCACTTCTGGATGTATATGAGGCCATATTTCCTGCTCTCACTTTAAATCACAGCAGAGCTCATCAAACAGCATGTACTATGCAGCTGGTTTAGACACACATGGAACATCTGCAGCATTTTACACTTGTGCAGTCCAGCTTATGAAACAGAAAAATGAAGAGTGGAGCCAAGTGTTTGCATTATGTCACAGACTATAAAGGAAAATCACTATGTAAAGTATGTCTCGGCCGAAATGTGATGGGTTCAGGTACGTGATTTAGAAAGCAAAAAAAAAATAGAAAGCTCATGTAGAGCAGTTGGCTTTATTTACGTAGGGAATGAAAGCTGTGAACTTGGACTGTGCAGACAAGGAAAATTCCAATGTAGAATTCTGATAATTTTCATAGGTTTTATTAAAGTGGACCTGAACACAAAAAAGTGAAGATCTGCTGTGTAACAGGTGAACATCTAAAGATGTTAATTGAGGACATATACTGCGGTGGGGTGGCAGCTATAAGTACCGCAACGCACTGGTACGTCACTGCCTGTTTGCGGGTTTCAGGTGTGTGAGCTCCCGCCTGCCTACTCTGCTGTGATTTGACAGATCACGGCTAATGATTTGTGGCCGGGACCTGCTGATCAGCGGTGTTGAATCACAGCCTAGAACTCTGTGTTGACAATCAACACAGGGCTCTATATAGGAGGGAACAAACACTTTTTTATTTTCCCTAATAATCAGGGGGAAAAAAATTGATTTGTAGTAAAAAAAAAAAAAAAAAAAAAACAACAGCACACAGTACAAACTTGTTAGGCACACAATTAACCCCTTGATTGCCCCTAGATGTTAACCCCTTCTCAGCCAGTGTCATTAGCACAGTAAAAGTGTATTAGCACTGATTCCCACTATAAATCACTGATCACCGCCATTACTAGTATAAAACAATAAATAAATAAAAACTCCAGTATATTTACACACCAAAAACATGTAGGAGAATACATTGTAGCCTACATTTATGAAAAAACTTGATTTTTTTTTATTTGAATTTGTTCTATAGCAGAAAGTAATAAATACTGGGATTTCTTTTTCGAATTTAGTCTTTTTTAATTTAGAACAAAAAATAAAAACCCAGTGGTGATCAAATACCACCAAAACAAAAGTTCTATTTGTGTGGAAACAAATTATATAAATTTCATTTTGGTACAGTGTTGCATGACTTTGCAATTGGCAGTTATAGCAAAATATGGCCAAGACATGAAGTGGGTAAAATCTTCCAGAGCTCAAGTGGTTAACCACCCTGAAAGATTTACTTCTGAAAGAGAGAAGTGTTCTTCTAGTGCCTTGGAATTCCAGTACCTTGAGCCACATGCTGTATAAGTGCAAGGCAGTGGTCTCCAAACTGCAGCACTTTGCAAGGCTTTATCCAGCCCTTGGGGCACTATTCCTCCCAATGACACTAATGATGGGCAATATTTCCCCCCCCCCCCCCCGACACCAATGATGGGGCACTATTCCTCTGACAGCAAATATGGGGCACTATTCATCCCACTGTTACCAACAATAGAACAATATTCCTCCAGCTGATGCCAATAATGGGGCACTCTCCTACCCATTGATAATAATGGGGAACAAATAATCCCACTGATACCAATGATTCCATCTCCTATTGACCACAGGCACAATGTACACTATATTGCAAAAAGTATTGGGACACCCTTATCATTGGATTCAGGTGCCAGATTCCAATCACCTCCATGGTCACAGGTGTAAAAAATCAAGCACCTAGGCATGCAGACTGCTTCTGCAAACATTTGTGAAAGAATGGGTCGCTTTCAGAAGCTCAGCGAATTCAAGCGTGGTACCGTGATAGGTTGCCACGTGTGCAATAAGTCCATCCGTGAAATTTCCTTTCTACTAAATATTCCACAGTCAACTGTTAATGGTATTATAACAAAGTGGAAGAAACTGGGAACAGCAATTTCGCCACAAAGCAGTAGGTCACGTAAAATGACAGAGTGGGGTCAGGACACAGAAGTGGCCATCTGTCTGCAGAGTCAATAGCTAATGACCTCCAAACATCATGTGGCCTTCACATTAGCACAAGAATAGTGTGTAGAGAGCTTCATGGAATGGGTTTCCATGTCCAAGCAGCTGCATTCAAGACTAACATCACCAAGTGCAATGCAAAGCGACAGATGCAGTGGTGTAAAGCACGCCGGCACTGGTCTCTAAAGCAGTGGAGACACGTTCCCTGGAGTGACAAATCACCCTTCTCTGTCTGGCAATCCAATGAAAGTGTTTGGATTTGGCGGTTGCCAGGAGAATGGTACTTGCCTAACCGCATTGTGCCAAGTATAAAGTTTGGTGGAGTGGGGGGGGATTATGGTATGGGGTTGTTTTTCAGGGGTTGGGCTTTGCCCCTTAGTTCCAGTGAAGGGAACTCTTAAGGCATCAGCATACCAAGACATTTTGGACAATTTCATGCTCCCAACTTTGTGGGAGCAGTTTAGGGATGGCCCCTTTCTGTTCCAACATGACTGTGCACCAGTGCACAAAGCAAGGTCCATAAAGACATGGATCAGCGAGTTTGGGGTGGAGAAACTTGAGTGGCCTGCACAGATTCCTGACCTCAACCCAACAGAACACCTTTGGTATGAAATAGAGCGGAGACTGCGAGCCAGGCCTTCTCACCCGACATCAGTGCCTGACCTCAAAAATGCACTTCTGGAAAAATGGTCAAACATTCCCATAGACACACTTCTAAACCTTGTGGACAGCATTCCCAGAAGAGTTGAAGCTGTTATAGCTGCAAAGGGTGGGCCAACTCAATATGGACCAAGACTGGGATGCCATTAAGGTTCATGTGCGTGTAAAGGCAGTTGTCCCAATACTTTTGGCAATTTAGTGTATTTAACTTTTACTCCCACTGACCACCAAGCCTGAGGCACTGTTTATTCTCCCCGAGACCGGGACATTTTCTATTCCCACTGATCCCAGTCAGGTCCTCCTAAAGTCTGGTGTACATTACACTGGCCCTTTGTTTAGAAACTTTGGAGAACCCCTGTATTCTCAGCACTGTTGCCCCTGACTGCTAGTCTCAAGATTTGGTGGTACCTCTACTGTGTTCCTCATTATTCTGCTTGCTAAAGACACAGCTGTACTGAGGACCTACAAAACAAAAGGACTCCACTTCATTCATTGAGAGAACCTGTGTTTCCTCCACCTCGCAGTTTCTTAAAGTGTTACTAAACCCAGGACCCTGCATTTCACTCTATCTGGTCTCCCACAGTACACAGAACATGGAATTATTTTAGTAAATATAAACTGCTAAATACCTTTTCTCATCAGCAGTTAGAGCAGTCTTGTGACTTCTATCAGTGTCCAGCAGAGCACTGGTTAAAGCGTGTAGGAGGAGTTTTCATTCTGCTCTAGAAGGATGCAGAACCCCTGACCTCTGTCTGGACAGTGCTGATTGGCCCTGTGCTGATCACATGCACTCTAAGAAAAAAAAAAAAACTCTCTAGCAATACACACCAAAACTGAGCATGTGCAATGTGTCTCTACATGATATGTCTTATCAGGAGATAAAAAGGGGGCACTGGAAGAAAGGGAGGATCAGAGAATTCAGGATCAAACAGCATTTTTACACAATGCAGAGGATTAACCCCTTAGGTTCAACAGTGAGTATATCAAGCATGCTTTACTGAATATATAGACTGATTTTACTGTTGTCGGTTTAGCAACACTTTACTATTCCTCCACCAGACATCAGGCCACCAGTAATCAGGGTGGCAAGCTCCACACAAACAGTGATGAACAAGGCATGATAAGTTAGTAACAAGAAAAGATCAGCTGCAGAAAAATTATAGGTAATACTTGGTATTAGTGCTTTGCCCTCTGCTAGCTTTGTGCCACAGTACAGGTCCTCAAACTGCATGCTGCAGTGTCCTGAAACCTTGAGTCTCAAGGAGACAAGTAGGAAAGGCAATACAGTTATATTTAACAATGATATTCTTAAAGTGTTTCTGAACACAGGACCCTGCATTCACTACATCTGGTCTCTCACAGTACACACAGAATGGAAATGCAATTAATTTAGTAAATATAAACTACTACTAAAGCTTGTAAGAGGAGTTTCAATTCCACTCTGACTGTCCTATGAGGCTGCATAACCCCTGACCCTCTGTCTGGACAGTGCTGATTGGGAGGATGAATGTGATCAGCAAAGGGCCAAAGAAAACTGAACATGTGCAGAGTCCTAGACTCCTAGAGAGGTGAACTATCAGCAGATGTTTATTTAAGTAAAAGACATGTCATCCACGTGGAAGTAATATCGTTACAAACAGAGCTGCAGAAAAACACTGACAAGCCAAAATCAAAGATGGCCACCAGACCTTCGTGAGGCACCGGTGGCATGACGTCACAGCATACAGAAAGACTTCCACGTGGATGACATGTCTTTTATTTAAACACTTAACATTACTATACTATGGGCACCCTTCTTTTTGGCTCTATATTGAGCAATTAATCCACAGAATCCCATGTGATACTAAGCTGCAGAGCAGCTCCAGGATCCAGAGGAGGATTTTCCTTTCCAGGCTCTACATCCACTCCACCTTAAAGAGGACCTCTGGCTGATTTCATCTTACATATTGTACTGTGTATTTTAAATGCGCATCTGGTGAGTGTGCATTTTTACCATTACTCCCTGCACTTCACCGAGTGGAATAATTGTCACATGGAATATATCTTCACCTGAGCACAGGATTTCCACTTCACACCAATAATTAAGGACAATATATCACACTCATATTGGACGTTTATTTATCGTATATAGTCATATCAAATATAACACAATATATACGAACTTTGCACTTTAATAATTATTTACACTATTTTAATATTAATATTATTGGATGTTTTTTCAGCGCTGCACTTTGATTACATATGGGCATTAAGTACTGTTTGTGTTACCACTGGAAAGATCTCTCTGCGTACTGTGTGGTCACAGGCAGGAAAAGCAAATATCCTTCCAATCTGGACAGACGGTAATAAAACAATTTTGTAGAGTGGTGAAGGATTACAATAAAAACTTTATAGGAGGTCATAACCCTTCCCCATTCACAAATCCAAAAATATGTTTTAACTGAAGTTAGGATTTAACACTTGAAGTATACCAATTAGTACCCTCAACTGTAAGGAATCTTTCAAAAAGCATTTTTAAAGCTTCCTTACCTTTTTCCCCCACTATGCTAATCTAGCTGCTAACCCAACCTCAGATCTCATACCCCTGTCCCACAGAAGTGAATGAGGTTATAATGTGCACACATGGGTGAGGAAGAAGAGACACCTGTATAAGAACAGAGTAATGGAACTCAGTGGGCCCAATGCCATACAGTTGCAAGAAAAAGTATGTGAACCCCTTGGGATTCCGTGGAGTTTTGCATGAATTGGGCATAAAATGTGCTCTGAACGTCATCGAAGTCACAACAATAGAAGAACACAGTCTGCTGAACACAATACTACACAAACATTAGATGTTGCCATGATTTAATTGCACATAACATGTAAACATTCACAGTGCAGGGAGGAAAAAGTATGTGAACCTTTGGACTTAATAACTGGTTGACCCTCCTTTGGCAGCAATAACCTCCACCAAACGTTTCCTGTAGTTGCAGATCAGACCTGCACAACGATCTGGAGTCATTTTGGACCACTCCTCTTCACAAAACTGTTTCAGTGTAGCAATATTCTTGGGATGTCTGGTGTGAATCGCCACAGCATTTCAATCGGGTTGAGGTCAGGCCTCTGACTGGGCCACTCCAGAAGGCGTATTCTGTGCTGTTGCAGCCATTGTTTTGTTGAATTACTTGTTTGCTTTGGGTCATTGTCCTGTTGTATCACCCATCCTCTGCGGAGCTTCAGTTGGCGGACAGATGGTCGTACGTTTTCCTGCAAAATGTCTTGATAAACTCTGGAATTAATTTTCCCATCAATGAAAACAATCCGTCCAGGCCCTGAGGCAGCAAATCAGCCCCAAACCATGATGCTCCCTCCGCCATGTTTTACAGTGGGGATGAGGTTTTGATGTTGGTGTGCTGTGCCTTTTTTTCTCCACACATAGTGTTGTGTGTTCTTCCCAAACAACTCAATCTTGGTTTCATCTGTCCACAGTATATTTTGCCAGTAGTGCTGTGGAACATCCAGGTGCTCTTTTGCAAACTTCAAACGTGCTGCAATATTCTTTTTGGACAGCAATGGCTTCCTCCGTGGTGTCCTCCCATGTACTCCATTCTTGTTTAATGCTTTCCTTATTGTAGATGTATCAACAAAAATGTTAGCATGTGCCAGAGATTTCTGTAGGTCTTTAGCTGACACTCTGGGATTCTTCTTTACCTCATGCAGCATTCTGCGCTGTGATCTTGCAGTCATTTTTACAGGACGACCGCGCCTAGAGAGAGTAGCAACAGTGCTAAACTTTCTCCATTTGTAGACAGTCTGTCTTACCGTGGACACATGAACATCAAGGCTTTTGGAGATACTTTGGTAACCCTTTCCAGCTTCATGCAAGTCAACAATTCTCGATCGTAGGTCTTCTGAGAGCTCTTTTCTGCGAGGCATGGTTCACATCAGACAGTGCTTCTTGAAACCAGTAAACCCAAAACAGGTGTGTGTTTTTTAAGGGCAGGACAGCTGTCAGCAACACATCCAATATCATCACACTGATTGGAGTCAAGGTTGGCTCACTCCTGGCTCCAATTAGCTCTGGGAGAAGTCATTAAGCTAGGGCCTCACATACTTTTTCCTCCCTGCACTGTGATTGTTTACATGTTATGTGCAATTAAACCATGGCAACATCTAATGTTTGTGTAGTATTATGTTCAGCAGACTGTGTTCTTCTATTGTTGTTACTTAGATGACGTTCAGAGCACATTTTATGCCCAATTCATGCAAAACTCCACGTAATCCCAAGGGGTTCACATACTTTTTCTTGCAACTGTAACTTAGTAAGCATTTAGCGAACGTAAGGGGGTTAGACTAGCATTGTGGAAAGGTAAGGAAACAAACAAAAAAAAATATCACAAGAGTGGGTGACTTTAAATGGTCAATGAGAACAAATGGTAGACTGGAGAGGAGGGTCAGCTTTCAGCAGTTCCTATCAATCTGTTTCAGCAGCTTCAATATAGGGATTTGGTGCTAGAGAAATAGATAAGAAGAGAGTGTGACTGAAAATTAGTAATTCTTTCATTGCTTTTATAAGGCCTTCAATGATGACTTTTACATGAGAGGGGCTCACTAATGGAGTCATGTTGCAGGTATGGATCTGGGTAACACACCTACAGTGTAGATGTTGGAGGGGGGTAACGTCATACAATTTTGGCAAATACTGCTGTTCCATAAAATAAAAGATGCATGGGATTATGGATTTGTGGCATGCTGCTGATTACATCCTTTGCCGTCCTCCATCTTACTTTCTCTGAGGAATGGACTCCCCCACAAAAGGTTCTTATATGTTTAATGCATCTAGGTTGAAAAGTACACAATAGAACTGCTCAAGATGGCGGTGCTCTAGGTAACAGATTAGATGCCTATAAATCCATGTCTGGTTCAAGCCTTTTGTTGCATATCTGAAGGCAAATGCACAAGAGCATTCTTTATGACCCAGATAAAGATTTACTTCTGCTTGTTCTTTTAAAATGAACCAAGAATTATATGTTGCCCCATTCTTTCAGCGAATTGATCTCAGCTCTAGCTGTAGTAGGTGTAGGTAAAGGCAGTCCCACACTAATAAACACTATCAGGTATCTGCAGGCGCAAGAACCATTGTTTCTCTCCATGCCAGCACCCAGTAGTAGTAAAAAGATACGGAATACAAGGATTTTTCACCAAAGATACCGCAGATTAGAATTTCCTTCTGTAACGCAGATTTTTGTCCATCAAGTTTTATGTAAAATAAGAAGACTAATAACCTGAGCTTTATGTATTGATTTATGTTGCTCCATATGTGGCAGATCACAAATCGCCTGAATGTGTGTGGGCTAATCCAGCCCCTCTGCAACAAATTGCGCAATTCACAAATCCCAACAATCATGATATACAAACCATGCGATTAGCGACAAAGCTAGCAAATCACTGTCCCTGTTATTATAAAAGTCAAATCACAGTTTGCCTGGAAAGGATTGTATGTGCTTGGTCAGCAGCAAATAGCTAATCGTTTCAATTATCTATACATACTGTACATAAAGAATATGTAGACTCTGCTCTTTTAAAACAGCATGTTTTCCTACAACACAGTAAAGGCAAACTATATTTTGTTGAGCAACTCAGTGAGGTTAAAGTAGAATTCCAGCTAAAGCCTGGCTAGTCATAAAAATTCTCCCTCCCACCTTGTAGCACCTATGCCAACTAACCTACACTTACCTATTATCAGGCAATTCAGTCCGGTCACGTGATCCCATGTCAGCCACTGGTGGAAATGGTATGACTAAGCACCATCAGGTGTGGAACGCATCAACAGGTCTTGTCTTTCTGTTGGTTGCTATGATGTTGTGTTGACTTATTGGATTCATAATACAATTGCCTTTTTATTTTCATCAGTGTGCAATCGTACTGCTTGTTACGAGCCACATCAACACCGGTTCTTTATTGGGATATGAGTGGTGTGGTGTGTATAAACACTGCTGTTAAATTCAAAGTCCAGATGTTCTAAAATACAACAATCAGTAGGCTTTTACAGGATGTATGACAAAAATGCCTAATGATGGAGATTGCAGGCTACTTGCTTACAGTAACCGGCAACCTCCATCACTAAGCACTGTCGTGATACAGGTTGAACTCCATGGCTCATGTATGGGCTCAAGGTAGCACTCATTGGAGCTGTATTTTGAAGTATGTATTACTTTCAAATGTTAAATGTCAAATTTGGGTTACTTTTTTTTTTTTGCTGAGAAATTCTCTTTTCAGGAGCTGCCCTTTAAGAAGGGTTCAAACTATAGAAAGTACATTATATGTATGAAATAGATCCTAGGGGTAAAAAAAAAAAAGAAGAAACACCTACAGGGAATGCCGCAGGCCAGTCATGATAAATCTGCTTTGTGGACTTTGTTGCATTACAAATCCTAGATCTCTTCAAAAGATAATTAATCATGTAACTTTTAAAAACACCCTGAAGCCAGATGATACAACTATGTTGTTCATAATACCAAATTACATTCTCATACTTTAGAAAGAAAATCTCTGGAAAATCTGTTGCCCAATTGTCAAACCCACAAAATAATTATTTTGTTCATAGACAACATATGGATTTCCAGATTCATCAAATGTTCATTACAGGACTCTTCCTGCCCACAGTAGCCCATATGCTACTATTCCGTAATATCTTATAGATCTTCAAAATTACAGTTATCTTTATAAGAAATTATAAACTTTAATGTAGTTTAATACATGGATATTGCAGTCACTGTAGCATAAATGTACTATGTTTACTGCATAAAAATCCACACTAGTAAAACTAATTGAATAAATTTCACTTGGTGTGAGCAGCTTAGAGTTCTGAGTGCAAATTTCCTTTTTTCAGTTTACAGCCACATAAACTTTAGATTTAAATGTGACAGTTCACAGTGCCTGTTTATTTGCTGCTTTGTGTTTTCTTTTACTAAGGACACAGTTTGACTTAAGGGATGGGTAAAAGAGTACAACTAGGAATAACCTTTTAAAGTTCATCTCAAGCTCCCTGCATTCAACCTGGTGGCAGCAGACAGACATTGAAAAATAGGTGCTGGGATGTGAAGAGGGTAAGTAGTGCTAATTTTTTACACTGGGGGGGGGGGGAATAGAAAAAAAAAATTAAAATTTTGATTTGATATTAAATTACTCGGGCAAAAAAAAAATCTTTTGTGGTGCCCAAATGCATTTACCTGCCTTATGCATATGCAGACATTTGTTTCTTTTATTCCCCGATTGTGACATCCCGTACAGTACTGTAGATCTGATCAGGGAAAAAAAGAAACTTAAGCAACGATAGATGATGTGATTTTCTTTCCTGCAACCACAGATCGATGGATCAACTTCAGTACAACCAGCCTGTCCATACATGGATCGAATCTGGGCTGGTCCCTCTTAAACCGTCCGAGATTCGATCCACCATTGGCCAGCTTTAACTACAAAAGATACAGTTTTTCAGATCCTGCATGATCTGGTAGTAACCGAAGAGATAAATCATACTAAATAATATAGAAAGGTGTTACTAGTTGAAAGGGAATACAGCTTAAAATGTTAATTGATTCAAATTAGAGTGGTATTTTTTTTTTTTATTTCAAAACAAGTCCCATTACCATAATTAAAAGTGTATCTAAAGTAATTTTGTTATCTTGATAGAGTTCTATGATCAAAGCCCCCTTCATGATTTTTTGTCACCTGTCTTCACATTCAGGAGATTTCCCTTCACTTCTCATCCTCTAGATATAATATAAAGTGACAGTAAATCTTTATAAAATGAAGGAAATCCTCAATAAGACAGTAGCCACTAAAAAATGCCTGACCATTGGAAGATTTCCCTTTTTCTTATTCTGATGACAACCCAAGATTTTGGATTTTACCTTATTGTAGTCCAGGTCATAATGGTCACTTGGGCATATAGAGAAGAATTTCAGACAGCAATAAAATAAATGACACGGGTTCTAAACCTTCTACGCTCTATGCAACTCGAAAAAGTCTTGGCCTTTGATGTTCTTCAAGATATTTAAAACCAAAAGATGCTCATAGGAAAGTAGCTGTATCATGGTAACAGCTTATGGCCCATTAACATTATGCACATTTCTGCAATGCACAGTGTGGTGTGTTGTTAGTGCCATTTACGACCCCAAAGGCCTGTACAGTAGAGTGCAATGCACATGCAAAGAAAGGCACCACAATGTACTTACCATTAGTTTTTTCTCCATTGTGGTGTATTGCCATTAATAAAGAACAAGTTACCTTAACGCATTGCATGTTAAGTGATTATTTGCAGTGAGTTAACGCACGTGTGCCTAGTGTGAATGGGTCCTTAAGCAGAAAATGTGAGACTTACCTACAACAGAACTGTACCAGCCATTAATAGAGCATTCAGAGATCTGAAATCCAAATAGATCATTAGAGGAAAACTATTGTGAAAGCTCGACAAGCTGAGACAGCAGCATTGCAGCCTTTTGTTACGTATGCGTGAGAAAACTTATCTGTGCTGAAAACATGTTGCTGCGGATGTTGTCCTGGAGCAGACAAAATGACAGAAAGAAAACATTTTATGTGCACAATGAATACGTGCTGGAGACTGCAAACATCACTAATTCTACCAACAGGCGTGGAGGAGAAAGACTTACATCTGCTAATAGGATCATTAAAAAAAAAAAAAAAACAACCCTAAAACTTGGGTAATAAAAGTTGTAGAATTTCAGGGCTTGAAGTAAGTGTCTGTAAACCCAAACCCAACTGTAACCTGTAAACTCCAAGAGAAGGTAAAGAGGTAGATTTAGTCAGGCTTGGTTTGCACTGTGGGTTCCGGGAATCACATCGAATTCCGCATTTGTAACCACCCACAGCCAAATCGAACTGCCCGTGTGAGACTGCCATTCATTCTGATTGGCAGCTCTCACGCATCTCAGCCCACAGCACAATCATGGAAACCGCATGGTCAAAAAGACCATGCAGTTTCCCTGTGGCCGCGTTTTTATAAAGGTGCATGCACCTTTTTTCTGCAGTGCATGTGGCACAGCAGCCCAATCAAATAGTCGTATGGCCAGCACTAGTGTGAACAGAGCATAAAACCGGTGCATTCAGAATCTGGTGCAGCTGTGCACGGTAGCCAATCAGCTTCTATTCAATTAAGCTTTGACAATAAAACCTGGAAGCTGATTTTTTTTTCTATGCAGAGTTACACCAGATTTTGCACTCATGGGTTTTAGTAAATAACCCCCAAGGTGTCTAGTGGGAGGGGAAAGAGTGTTATTGTGGCTATCTTTTTCACTGTCCCCCACTGATGACTGTCAGCAGTCAACTGGGCTTTGGCCCGATTCAGTGTATTTGTGTCAGGTACAAATCAATGACAGGCTGAGAGGTTCAGCAGCTGTCCACACGTATTTGTTCCTAGCTGTACTTAACTGCGCCCTGAATGATTATGTTGTGTGTATTGCACTAAACCAACCATTTGTACACAATATTCCCATATAATCCTTATAACTCTACCCCCTCTACATTACACATTTGGAAACGTCTTTATTTGGTATCTTTTTCAGCTCCTACTTCCTTATTTCTCACTTAGGCAAGGATGACAAACCCCATCCAAATGGCCACAGACTACTGGGACCATGTTACATATATCAGAAGGCTACAGGACCAATCTACCCTGGCAGGCTGATCATGCACAGCAAGGAGCTGGCTGTAAGTCGTTAGGAAGTGAGAGCCGGCTCCCAAATCCAAGATGATGGCTTGGGAATCTAATAAGCTTTGAAGATTTTCCATGGTGAGTACATGCTGCCGTACTTTGTGGACTAGTAAAGCACATCTTTCTTAAAGCTCAGTAGCCACAGTACTTTTGTAAAGACAGTAAAGTTCCTCTTTAACCTGATCAATGTGTAGTTACTCCTTTTCTATCCACAGGCCGGCACAGTCCTTGACCAAGCTGTATTACTTTGAATGCAGTACAGAAAAGTGAGGTCACAGCCTGACTGTCAGGGATGTTTGTACTACAAAACTGGCTGAACAGAATCACATTAGGTAAGGCAGTTCATACCGATTTATTTCAAATATACAGTAAACTGAACAGTTTACCTACACTTCTTCCTTGCAATATACCTAAAGGCAACACTCTTTTTCTTAATTTTGGATAGAGAGGAGAGGGATAAGGAAATGTCCAGTTATTAAAACTGCCTGGTTCCCTGTCAGGGAGATTTACCCTCTCCATCTGTCCTTTTTACCATTATTACCAAAAAGTAAAAAAAAAATTCCAAACTTTTGGGTTGTCCTCAGAGCAGTAATAGAGGGTAAATCTTCCAATGGGGACACTAGTTCTGGTGACAACCAGGGATTCTCTCACTTTAGAGAAATGTCCTCATATCCTGTTATGGCTATGGGGTAGGAAATGAAGAGAAATCTCCCTAACTGAGCACAGATGGCAAAAACACCTGGCAGGGGTTAAAATCCACCCATACTCTATTCAAAAATGAAAAAAAGTTTTGCCTTTAATTCTACTTTAAAAATAACTCCAATAAATGACATTCAGGTGCAAATATACTGTACATTAATTCCACTAAATTCTGGACACGAATCAACCTTGTATGCAGTTGGGGGCCACAGATCACACATGTAAACTCTATCTTCTAGAGAAAAAGCAGATCCAGCTGTAACATCTGACCCACTTGAAGCTCCCAAAAGATTAAATAATCCAGCCAAAACACACATAACTGCATCTTCTATAAACGCTGACTGCGGACAATAGTCACTGGCCCGATTCAGAGGCGAAGAAGGGACTGTGCACTCTCTAAATGAACATGACATACCATTACAGACAATTTATAGAAACATTTCTATACACACCCCTATTGCTCATGGCTCTCAGCTTCTTGGGTTTTCTGTACTTCCACCCACACATTAAAGCATTCCTCTTTATCCTAATTAAAATCAATTTCTATAATTTATTCATGGTTCTAGGGCTTGTTAAGATCTATAAAACTTCAATGTTTACATTGAAAAATACACTCAATAAGAATGTACAAGTACCTTTCTAGGTTACGGTTAGGACATATTGTGTGACAAACTTGGAAATCTTTTGAAAGCAGCGTCCACAGAAATTTGAGAAGGTTGACAGAGAATGTTGTGAATGGAGGAAAAGCAGGCAGTACAGTGACAGCTGCTCACGGGATCCTTTCCATGGACATGATCACATCATTTTAATGACATCACATGTCACATAACCAACTGTATTTTAAAATGTCACCTGCTTCCCAGCAGCACATCATCCTTTTGTAAATACAATGACATGATGACCTACAGGCAACCAGTTTAGGTCAGGGACATATTTGATTCTCTTTATTTAAAATACATCTATCATTTTGTGAGGTGGAAGGAAACCCTTACATCCCGATTGCACGATTTCAAAGTTGGATCACATACCAATTTCAGGAGCGATTTGCAAGACATCTGATACAAATGTCTATGCATATCCCACCAAAAGTACTGCATGTACTACTGTAGACATTGGTGCGGCTCTGACCAAGTCGGAAACGCACAGATATGACCACTCTAATTGCGGACAATAGGCTG
This sequence comes from Staurois parvus, assembly GCF_062004578.1. Taxonomy (NCBI): domain Eukaryota; kingdom Metazoa; phylum Chordata; class Amphibia; order Anura; family Ranidae; genus Staurois; species Staurois parvus. The sequence continues at coordinate 1,378,381 of NW_028318530.1, forward strand.
CGATTTGCATTTGGGGTCTTATTGTCGGGGGGGGGGGGTTTACAGCAATTTGCCTCACAATCAAGAAGACTTCCTTTCAGGACAGGAAGGGATGGGAAATCTCTCCAGTAGGGACTTAGACTGCAATTAAATACTTATTTTCAGTGAATTCAGGACGGGTTATAATTTATGTTAGATAATCATTACTGTCAGGGGGACAGGAAAAAAACCTTCTCAACAGAGTCACCGACAGCAAAAACAACTCATAAGTAAGCATAAGTACAGTACTGTGTAAATGTATTGCCCCCCTTCCTGATTTTTCTTATTATTTTGCATATTTGTCACACGTAAGTAAAATCATCAAACACATTTTAAAATTACACAAAGACAACCCAAGTAAATAAAAAATGCAGTTTTTAAATGATGATTTATTAAGGGAATAAAGCTGTCCAAACCTGCCTTGCCCTAAGTGAAAAAGGAATTTCCCCCTAAACCTAATAACTGGTTGTGCCGCCCTTGGCAGCAACTACTACAATCAAGCATTTACAATAATTGGCAATAAGCCTTTCACATTACTGTGGGAGAATTCTGGCCCACTCTTCTTTTGCAGAATTGTTTTAATTCAGCCACACTGAAGGGTTTTCGAGCATGAAATCAAATTTAAGTCCAGATGTTGAATGGACCACTCCAAAAACCTTAATTTTGTTTTTTTATTTTTGAGCAATTCAGAGGTGGGCTTGCCATGTGTTTTGGATCATTGTCCTGCTTCATAACCCAAGTGGACTTGAGCTTTAGTTTATGAACTGATGGCCGGATATTCTCCTTCAGGATTTTCTGGTAGAGCGCAGATTTCATGATTCCATTATGGCAAGTCATTGAGGTCCTGAAGCTGCAATGCAGCCCCAAACCATCACACTGCCACCAGCATGTTTGACTGTTTCTATGATGTTCGTTTTATGAAATACTGTTAGTTTTACGCCAGGTATGACGGGACACACACTTTCCAAAAAGTTAATCTTTTGTCTCATAAGTCCACAGAATACTTGCCCAAATGTCTTGGTGTTGCCAAGATGTTTTTTGGCAAATGTGAGGTGAGCCTTTGTATTCTTTTTGATCAGCAGAGACTTTCGCCTTGGTACTCTCCCATGGATGCCATTTTTGCCCAGTCTTTTTCTTATTGTTGAGTCATGAACACAGACCTTAACTGAGGCAAGTGAGGTCTGCAATTCTTTAAATGTTGTTCTGGGTTCTTTTATGACCTCCTGGATGAGTTGTTGTGCTCTTGGAGTAATTTGGGTAGGCCAGCCACTCCTGGGAAGGTTCACCACTGTTCTATCTGAAACCAAAAAAAAAAAAAAAAAAAAAAAAAAGACTGCACTGCAGTTGGGCTGCCCCCAAAATGGTCACTGGAAAAAATGAGACATGGCCAAAACTTCAGGCACACGTCTAGGCCCATCTCACCACCCCCAAAAGTGACAGTGCATGGGCCTAGGAACTGTCTGCTCAAGCACAAAGCACTGCAGTTTAGGAAAGCAGGTGGAGTGTCACATGTTTCCATACCTAGATATCAAAATTGGGTGTCAGTGGCGATCAAGACAATGTACCGCATCACGATGGATCTCTTAGATTGTACGCTCTAATGAGCAGGACCCTCTGATTTATACCGTATTGAATTGTATTGCAATTGTAGTGTCTGCCCTCATGTAGTAAAGCGCTGTGCAAACTGTTGGTGCTATATAAATCCTGTATAATAATAATTATGGCATGCAGCAAGGTAAGTGGGGTGCAAGTTTATTTAATCTATTTGCAAAATGTAGGACGTTTAAAAAAAAAAAAATCTAAAAACGGTATTTTTTATTTTAAGCAAATTTACACACTCCTGTTAGCCATGAAACATTCACAAGCACACAAAAATGTGTCACAGAGGTGCGTCCTGCACCCCGATGTATCCTACCAATGCTACAGCACTCTAACAAACATGAATGCAGGCTCTGTTCTTGCTCACACATCTCTGCTTGTCCCACTAGCCTTTTCCACTTGTCACATGAAAGAAACAAGAGAAAGGAAAAGATTGCAGAAGATGCCAGACACTGCCAACCCAACTGTCATGCAAAGTAAGCACTCAAGTTTTGTACTTGCTGCGTACACAGGGCTTCATTGTGCACATAGTCATCCACAGCAAGGGACATAGCGCATCTTCAGAAAACCCTCCGTTTTCACTCTGGACATTTTAAATATTTTTGCCTCAACTATCTATCCAGCAAAAACTGATGCAGCTAATTAATTTTTAAGTATTTTTTTAACTGAAGTTACAGGTAACAAAAAAGTCCATCTAATTCAGCCACAAGAAAAATATTAAAATAAATAAATAGAATACATCCATAAACAGAGCCCTATACCCAAAATTGATCAAGAGGAAGGCAAAAAAAAACCCATATAAAAGCATGATTCAATTTGCTCCAGCAGGAGAAAAATGTATTTCTTTCTGTTCCATTCCAGAAGTCAAATCGGATATCTCCTGGATCAACAATCTCTGGTGTTGTTACCTATAAATTTTACTAGGCAGTTATATTTTGTGCATTTAGGAATGCATCAGCTTTTTTTTTTTTTTTTTAACAACGCTCTATAGAGCTGGCAAGACCTAGCTCTTGAGGGAGTTAATTCCACATTTTCACAGCTCTTACAGTAAAAAAAGCCTTTCTGTATGTTGAAGTTGAATCTCTTTCCCTCCAGCAATAGAGTGCCCCCTTGTCCTCTGTGATGACCTTAGAAGTGAATAACTCTACACCATGTTCACTATATGGATTTATACAAGGTGGCCATATCCTCCTTCAACTGCTTCTTCCCAAGAAAGAATCAAATTCTGCTTTAATACAATTTTGGGCCTCATACTAAAACTAAAGCATATCAAAGGTTGTGTGTATTTTTTTATGCAGATAAACATAAATACAAGATACCTGAATCGTTGTTATGGGTTACTTTAAATTATCTCCAATTTTACATGCAAACACACAAATAGTAATTACCCCAAAATGTCTGGCAAACAGTACACTTGTGGAACTAATAATTCTGTCCATGTGTAAAAGGGTACACGTACAAAGAGAAACCCTGCACTCAGGACAGACGTCTCTTCAAGAGGTCACAGGCAACATAATCTTCAAAGAAAAATATTGTTTACCGCAACTTGTTCTATGGATAATTGAGGTGTCTTTCACTAGTGGGTTATTCTTACCAGCGCTATCTGCCAAGAGGTTCAGAAGTGGACTTGGAAAGTCTCCAAACAATCCCCCAGCCAAACTAATCCCTAAGGGGGCTTTCCCAGACAGAGTTCTACAAAAGGGTGAAGTAATGGTGTCATCACTGCCACAACATTCAGAACATCTTCTACAAACAAAAAAAAAAAAAATCACTAGAATTAGACAGAAAAGGAAACCTAGTTTAGGATTAGGAATACAATTTATGTAGCATGTTTCATGATAAGAAGAATCTGGCACCACGGGTGATCTTTAGAAAATGAAGCCAGGAAAAGGCGTCATGTTAGTTATTGGTAATTTTAAAGTGGTTCTGAAGGCTTAAGGCAGGGGTTAAACACCCTTGGCCCTTGCGGCCCTCTGATGTGGCCCTCTACCTCAAACTGAATGCAGGAGTTTTGGTGCACTTTCAGAAAGTGCACCACACACCCAAGATATAAAAGATGTCTATGGCAAAGTACAGCTAACCTGCAGGAACCTTTAGGAGATATTCTCAAAGGGGGCGCATGCGCTCTGAAGGAACAGCATACCCACTCCGTTCCTTCACAGCTGCGTGCCATGGCCTGGGACATCATCAAGTGACATCACCACGGCCTGGACTGTCAGACGGCCAGAGATTGCAAATCCAGAAGAAGGACAGGGTGAAGATGATAACCTCTACAGCGGTGACAGCGTGCCACTGAAGGGCGCAATGCATACTAGCACATTATGACATTACCTTGGAAGGGACTTTTTTTTTTTCTTGTGGTTTACTACCGCTTTAAATGAAGCAGTCCTTTAAATAATATGAGGTAGACATGTAATGGGATTTTATAGGTACCAAATAATTTTTTGTGATTTGATATTATTTATTCAATAAACAGAACATTATATCATAATTTGTGTATACCTCTGGATCAACGCCTGTTGCTACATGGACATCTTTTACCTTTTTATTTTGTATAGACTGAATGCCACAATTTAACTCTTATGTAGCAGCTACTATTGTATAAAGCTAAAGTAGGGGGTGCTTTAATTGGGCATGTTCTCCAGGTAGACAGAGGTAATATTAAGCACATTAAAATCAGGTGTGTAGTGAATATTGCAAGCCCATAGCTAAAAACCAATGTCTGGTGGGTACCAGACCAAGACATGAGATGTTGTGATTTACCCCTTTGGCATAATGCTTTCCAATGGGTAGAATGGTAAGTATAATAGTGTAGTCCTCCCTGACATGGATCTCCCCCAACATGCCAGCGGGAGGGAAAATGCTGTTGTGAGGGAAAGATGAATGAGAGAGATGACTGCAGTATTACACTCACCATTAATGACCACAAATCAGGTCAAATTAGCCATTTATACCCTCTACCTTTCTGTGCATATGACTTTGGGACCTAATTTTATATGATAATTATAGCCACTGGGAAACATTACACCAAAGGACAGATTGGGATACTCCATGTTTTCCCCTGTTGTGTGGCCCAAGAAGAGAATTTCTAGCTATGGTCTTGCAATATTCACTACACGTCCAGTTTTAATGTGCTTAATATTACCTCCATCTACAGTACTTGCCAAATGCTGATTGCAAAATGTGTTGAATTTCAAGACCTCTACTTTAGCTTTATACAGTAGTTGCTACATTAGAGCTGAATTATGTAAGAGGACAACTGTGTTTTATGGCATTCAATCTAAGGAAAGATTTGTTGGGGACTCTGGATTCTTGAATGATTGGATTATGCGATCGGCATCGGCCGCTTGGCTTATTTAAACTAATGGTGGGCTGACAGCGGCTGCTGCTGATCACAAGTAGCCGCACACAGAGCTGCGGTTGTGGGACAGATGTCCAAGCCTGGCTGCAGCTGATTATGTCCAGGCACGGGCATCTGTCCTGGAACCGCAGATAAATCGCCCTGTGCGGATACATGCATTCAACAGCAGCTGCTCTCAGCCCACCATTCGTTTAAATAGGGTTAGCGGCTGAATTTGATTGCATAACCTAGTAGTTCCTGTAGCAAGAATACGGAGGCCGCAACAGAGGATGTGAAAGGGGCCTAAACAATGTAAATGATGCCCATAAAAGGGATGTTAATTCAGAAGTATACACAAATCTAGCAATATAGTGTTGCTGGTAATTAGATGTATGTAAAATATGATTTTAGAAATTGTTGAATAAAATTATTGAATACCACCTCTGATTTATATAAAAAAGAAATGTGGTGCCCTCATCACCCCATCGATGCTACAAATGTATGTATAAATAACTGAACCAAGTTTATTCTAATGAATTTGTAAGAATGGTTTTAAGATTGGGTTATAAACCATAATGATTCAGGGAATGTTGTGACTGACATTATGGCAGCATTACAAAAATGATCATTTAGATCTGTGATGTTTCAACAGAGCAACAGACAGGTTGGTACGTTTTAACAAAACGAAATTTCCAGAAGGATCGGCTTCATGCCAAAGAGACTGAAAATAAATTAAGTTCTAAAGCAAAGTGGGGCACACAATCATTTTCTTAGTAATAAAATGACTGACATGTAAACCTACTTTCTCTGTCACTTGTCCTAGTCCATGAAACACATGTGCAGAGCAAAGCCCAGATCAAAACTGACTCTTTCTAATGGCAAATTAATTAAAATTAATGAGTGTTGCTCATACTGATTAAAAGCTGCTAAAATTGTAGAGAAAAAAAATGAGTATTGAATCTAAGCTCAGACAGAGCAGATTTTGCAAGTGCAACATGAGGGTTACAGTAGAAAATACATCTTTCATCCGTTTGAAAGGGCTGGTCTTTAAATCACAAGAATTAATTAAAGTGGTTGTAAAGGCTAAAGATCTTTTTTTACCTTAAAAACTTTCACAGGCCGAACCTGAGCCCAGTGTGCACAAGAGCAGAGGTTCTTTCCACTCTCTCCTCCACATTGGCTCAGAGACAGCAACAGAAGCCAGTGAGGAAGATTTGGGGGCAGGGCCAAGTTGCATTGTGTGCGTCTATGGACACACAAAGCCAGCTCAGGAGTGAGTCTGCACCAGTGCCCCCATAGCACGCAGCTTGTTTTGGGGGCACTTAGCAGGGAGGAGGGGCCAGGAGCACCCGCAGGGGACCCAAAAAGAGGATTGTGGCTGTTCTGTGCAAACTTATTGCCCAGAGAGGGTATGTATGACATGTCTGGCTCTTTAAAAATCACTTTAAAAAAGGAGACATATGGCCAAAGCTCCTTTGACTATACTCTCATAGATCACAGGAGTGCACTTTGTTCTGCACTTCTCTGACCCATTTTCAGCCAATAGCAGGCTAAAGCCCGGTTCGGAATAAGCATGTGAACTCTTATAAACTAATTTACAGTCTCTTCTTTAGCTGCAACATTCTCTACCAAATACTTGATGTAACTACTATTCAAAGACTTAACATTTTAGATTGCTGCTTCTAAAACTAAAATTCATTAAAAGGTTTTTTTTAAATCAAGCCACAGTATGTCAACTAGTTGGAGGATTAAAGTATGGCCAATTAAGAAATTACCTTTTTGTTGGTGGCAGCATTATGCTTTGGAGCGTTTTTTCTTTAGCTGGAATTGGGGCTTTAGTCAAGGTGGAGGAATTGATGAAGGATGGTTTCACCAGAAGAAGATCAAAGTTTTGGAATGGCCCAGACCTGAATCCAATTGAAAATCTTTGGGGTGACCTGAAGATGGGTGTACACAGGAGATGTCCTCACAATCTGTCCACTCTTCCTTTAAAAGTGCTCCAAATCTGTCAAAGATTATCATGGCAAAATGTGCCATGATGATAGACTACTACCCCAAAAGACTGAATGTTGTCCTAAAATCAACAGGTGCTTCAACTGAGTATTAGTTTGACTGCTTCCCCTCCGCCCTATAGCAGAAAGACTGTTACAGGGCGGCAGGGGTGTGGAAAATCACGTGTATATATACATATTTGCATCTCCTGGTGAGCCGCGCGCATGCCCTATCTGCGCTGTCATTTGTGGCCTTGGCTGTCAATCACCGGGTCCCGGGCAGTGATTATTTGCTGGCACCCGGTGATAGCAGAGTCATACAAAGCAGAGAAGCACACACACAGCACATAATGTGAAGGAGCACACACTTAACCCTTTGATCGTCCCAGATAATAACCCCTTCCTGCTCAGTGCCATTAGTACAGTGTCAGTGCTTATTAGCACTGATCACTGTATTGGTGGCACTGGGGATGTCAGTGACACCAAATCAGTTCCTCCCATTGTCAGAATGCCCGCCGCAGTCTCGCTATAAGTTGCTGATCTCCGCCATTACTAGTAAAAAAAAAAAAATTCCAGTATATATACTGCCAATTGTAAATGCTATAACGGTCATGTAAACCGATTAAATTTACACGTATTGGGATTTTTTTTTTTTTTAGCAAAGACATGTAGCAGAATACATTTTGGCCTAAATGTATGACGAAATTTGACTTTTAAAATTTTTTACTGGACATGTTGCAAAAAGTAAAAAATATTTTTTTCTCAAAAAATTGACGGTATTTTTTTGATTATAGTGCAAAAAAAAAAAAAATAATGCACAGGCGATCAAATACCACCGAAAGAAAGCTCTATTTGTGGGGAAAAAGAAGAACACAAAATTTAATTTGGGTGCAGCGTTGCATGACCGTGCAATTGTCAGTTAAAGTAACAGCGCCATATCGCAAAAAATGGCCAGGTCAGGGGTGGGGGTAAATTCTCTGGAGGGCAAATTTAGGTTAAGTTTTCGATATTCTTAAAGTGGTTGTAAACCTTCACAAAAACCAACTGAAGTGACTAGCTTGAGGCGATACACAGAGATACATAGATGAAATAAATCCTTGTGTATAAATTGTACCTGTTTATCTGCAACCATCCCTTCTCTACAGCCTCCTAAATCACAGAGTTTACACCAAATCTAGCAGGCAGAGGGTGATTAATCTGATGTTGCACACTGCACAGAACATGGCAGGGAGTGGACTGTAACCTGAGTGGAGCAAATGGACACACCTCCCTCCACACAAACCCATAAAAAACATGCATAGCCAAGGCTGTCAATCACAGGGTGTGTGCTGGAACTTCCCTCCTAATCCTCCTACGTTCCTTGGAGTCAGCATTAGCTGTCAATTACTCATGCTAATAGCAGAGCAGGCAGCAGATAGAAATCACGCTCAGTGGTTTAGATTAAGTCAGGTACACACTATAGAAGCATATGCTTTGTTAATTTTTCATGTCACAGATTTACAACCACTTTAACAAGCAATAGATGAACTTTACAAAAAGTCGTCATGGACCTCAGTAGCAGCAAGCACTATAGAGTGATTCACCCTCGCAATTCACAGCAGAAACACTGAAGTTGTTTCAGTAAGCGGTCTCAGCCTGCTCCCCACTTTCATATCTCTCCTGTTCTGTGTGTACATTAAGGATGAGAAGGATAGACAGCTGCGGAGTCACTGCTGGTAGGTGGAAGCAGGGGTGGCTGAGCTGATTTTTAGAATTCATTTGTCCACAGGGTTACTACAGAGGTCAGTGAGGACTCGTTTTAAAGCTCATTTAGTGCTTGTTTGAATATAATAGCCTGTTAACTGAAGGCTATAGATTCTCACATTCTACATAATTTTAATGAAACAATTTTGATTTTCCGGTTTCCTCTATGAAGCCAACGAGGACTGCCAGGCCATGAGCCAGAAAGCTAGACATCACGATTCGCCTTTAAAAGGGAGCTCACAATAAGAGAAAATATGTAGGCTGCCACTTCAGCCTGCTGCAGACTTAAGTGTGGTCTGTATTTTTAATCATTTTCTCCGACAGTCTTGTCCTGGGAGTACGGCACAGAAATAAATGAAGATACAGACATCTAGGCAACTAGCATATTCAAAAGTCAGAAATCACAGCTTCCATATATCTCTCATGTAGCAGAGATGTATTGTGAGGAAGTACTGTGATCTTTGTAGGGGATAGTAAATACATAGAAGTATTACATTTATATATTAACATACATGCACATAACATGAAATCTATATCTGAAGATAGGTCCACTTTCACAATAGCTCAAGGGCTAGAATTGGGCAGCGACTCCACTATATTCTGCACTCATTTCTAAAGGAGTACTGACATTATTACAATGAAGGAAAAACAGTTAACTAGGCCACAGTGTAATACTGTGCACCGTCATCAACACAAATGAATCCTTCTCTAGGGATTTACTCCAATTAAAATGTCAATTGCGGAACTTCTAGTCACGGTATGAACGTGCAGGTGTTCCAAGCCCTAGAGACTTCCTTGTCAAATTAGGCAAAGCATATTTACATTTGTTTTTCTCATTGATTCTGAAGTGAACTTGCCATATTTTAGTCAAAGCATCCAAAAAGTTTTGACTTAAAATATAAATGGGGAGGGGGTGAAGGCTTGTGCTAGATCAGTGGTGGGCAACCTTTTTTTTCAACTGAGCCAAATCTCGCCAAAACCATGATTGAAATTTATTTTGAGAGCCACATTTTTAAAACTGAAAATACATCTCCCATATAGTAATTCATCCCCCATAGTAATTCATCCCCCATATAGTAATTCATCCCCCATAGTGTAATTCATCCCCCATAGTGTAATTCATCCCCCATAGTAATTCATCCCCCATATAGTAATTCATCCTCCATATAGTAATTCATCCCCCATAGTAATTCATCCCCCATATAGTAATTCATCCCCCATAGCAATTCATCCCCCGTATAGTATTTCATCCCTCGTATAGTATTTCATCCCCCGTATAGTATTTCATCCCCCGTATAGTATTTCATCCCCCATATAGTATTTCATCCCCCATATAGTATTTCATCCCCCATATAGTATTTCATCCCCCATATAGTAATTCATCCCTCATATAGTATTTCATCCCTCATATAGTATTTCATCCCCCCATATAGTATTTCATCCCTCATATAGTATTTCATCCCCCCATATAGTATTTCATCCCTCATATAGTATTTCATCCCTCATATAGTAATTCATCCCTCATATAGTATTTCATCCCCCCATATAGTAATTCATCCCTCATATAGTATTTCATCCCCCCATATAGTATTTCATCCCCCCATATAGTATTTCATCCCTCATATAGTAATTCATCCCTCATATAGTATTTCATCCCCCCATATAGTATTTCATCCCCCCATATAGTATTTCATCCCCCCATATAGTAATTCATCCCTCATATAGTATTTCATCCCTCATATAGTATTTCATCCCTCATATAGTATTTCATCCCTCATATAGTATTTCATCCCCCATATAGTATTTCATCCCCCCATATAGTATTTCATCCCCTCATATAGTATTTCATCCCCCCATATAGTATTTCATCCCTCATACAGTAATTCATCCCTCATATAGTAATTCATCCCCCATATAGTATTTCATCCCTCATATAGTATTTCATCCCCCCATATAGTATTTCATCCCTCATATAGTAATTCATCCCCCCATATAGTATTTCATCCCCCCATATAGTATTTCATCCCTCATATAGTAATTCATCCCTGATATAGTAATTCATCCCTCATATAGTATTTCATCCCCCTATATAGTATTTCATCCCCCCATATAGTATTTCATCCCTCATAAAGTAATTCATCCCTCATATAGTATTTCATCCCCCACAGTACTATTCCCCCCCCCCCCCTTCTAGTAAGCCAAGTCCCCCGTGTCAATTCACTTACCTTTTGCGTTCCTCTCGCTGTCTTCCCGCGCCGTTCGGGTCTTCAGGGCGGACTGTGAGAGGAGCCTAGCTCCCCTCCCCTCACGTTCGGCACGCTGCCCCGCCTACACACATCCTGACAGCCACATCCGCAAGCCGGATTAAAAGGTCCGCGCGGACTTTTGGGGCTGCCAACCGAGAGGAGGCAGGGGAGCGGCCGACCGAGAGGAGGGAGGGGAGCAGGCGCCCGGCACACAGAAGAGCCGCATTAGACTGGGTAAAGAGCCGCATGTGGCTCGCGAGCCGCGGCTTGCCGACCACTGTGCTAGATCAACATTGGTAACGGCAACAATAGAGGGCATGGCATACAGAAGACAGCGGAAACTTCAATGAGACAAATACAGCAGGGAATCTTTGAAATTGAACTGGACAAGAATTTCCTCCCTCTGGCTTTCATATAAAACAAACTAGCAAAGTGTGCTCAGTGCTTGAACATTTAATTTACAATTTGGTTTATGTAGGTTACATGTCATTAGTCATGTGGCCTTTTTAGCACATGGCTCATCAAAGATGGCTGTGCCCGCTTCACGGGGGACGGCTGTGCGCGCCTCACGGGAAGCGGCTGTGCGCGCTTCACGGGGGACGGCTGTGCGCGCCTCACGGGAAGCGGCTGTGCGCGCTTCACGGGGGACGGCTGTGCGCGCCTCACGGGAAGCGGCTGTGCGCGCCTCACGGGGGACGGCTGTGCGCGCCTCACGGGGGACGGCTGTGCGCGCCTCACGGGAAGCGGCTGTGCGCGCCTCACGGGGGACGGCTGTACGTAGCTTATCAAAGATGCTGAATATGGATCATCAAAGATGTCTGCAGAAAGATCATTGAAGATGTCTGCAGATGACTGTACAAGTACAGTGCAACCAGTGTCAGACAAAGCCAACAAGAAATGATTTATTACAGGTACCGTCAATTTCCGCAGCACTTTACACATATATATCTGTGCGTCACAGCACTCTGACATCCCCCTTTGCTCCCTGCATGTCCCTCACCTCTATACACCACATTTGTAAGGGGAGACAGCCAGCCAACACCTGGCCCCTCACACACAACTCCCGCCACTCCACACCTTCTCTGTGTGAGGCACCTGGCTGTCAGAGGGTATTGATCCTATCTCACTGGCCGCCGCCTTATTTCCTCCAGTTGGGAAAGAGTGCACGCATTGCCTGGGCAGAACACAGAGAGCTCATCCCCAGCAATGTGCCTGATATGGCCACGTGGAAAGGGGGTGGATCTGTAGACCAGCCAATCTGATAATAAGCATCAGATTATCTAGATCACGGGATCGCTCCCCGGTAAGGTAGATCTACCTGGGCTGGGGGGAAAAAAACAGTCCCATATTCTTGCTGCCAGCCGCCTGAACACTACATGTGCTTGTGAGGACCCATGACTGCAGTCAGGCCTCCTGAAGTGACCCTCTGCCTGCACCTCACCCAGTTGCCGCTCTACCTGCACCTTCTGCTCCTCTCTCCTTGGATCCAGCACAGGCCCGAAACTATGCCTCCATGGACCCCTCAGAACAAGCCACCCATCATCCAGACCACCTCACCAGCAACTCCAAGCCATCAGGTGCCCTAAGTGCAAGTCCATGAACCCCCCTGTCCCCAGTTGTCATCCTCTGGACCCTCAACCCTTGCTGTGCCATATTACTGCTTGTAGGGTAATCGCCCCTTGCTGTGCCATATTACCACCCTGAGGATTGCTCCCCCTCCTGTGCTTTGTTGCTACCTCATCTCCCTGTGCTATTGCCCTATTCCACTTCCCTGAACTGTTAACCCTTGCTGTGTCATATTACTGCCCTGGGAATCGGTCCTCCTTGCTGTGCCTCATCACTGTCTTGTGGACCAATTAACCAATAAACACCCACAAGGGGTGCCATGTGATTTGCCTCTGCGCTCCTAGTTTGTCACACTGTATTTGACCCAACATCCTGTTAATGAAGACCTTTGCATGTGGTTAATGAGTTGAGCACCACCATAGTTTTGACTAACTCACAATCCCTATGTAAAGCCTCGTATACACAATGAGAATATTGGGCGAATGACCTTCTAATTTTTTTTTTTTGCATGCTAGTCTCATCGAAAATGAACTGGTTACTAAAGTTATGAACGTTCTCGTAAGACAGAATACGACTTTGTAAGTGAGGAAATGTAATGTAATGTTTTGTATTCTTTCATTTCTGAGCATGCGTGGTCTCCGTCACTCGATTTTTTTCATAGAAATACTATAGTAGTTCTTCTGTTTTGATATCTTACGAGAAACATTTTTGTGCTTGTCCCTTTGGATATTTTTGCATGAACTGTCATGATCAGCTCTCGAAAGCTGTAAAGCTGTGTACTAATGATCAGATTATAAAGCAGTCACGCTGAAAGCATTTTTTTGTCTGATTTTATCACCTTGTGTAATAGGCTTAAGACTCCTTTGACAGGAAGTCTACCAATTATGCATCCACTAACTGGAAGTGCAATTATTACAAAGTCAATGGACTATACGGGAGCACAGGAAGGGACATCTTATTCCAAAGTATTACTATAGGATGACCAAGAAGTAACCTTTAAGGTGCACTCACACTGGCACTTTTAAATGATCCCAGGTGTGGTTCACAACCTTGGTCTGGTTCATTTGTGTCAGTTGAATGCTCTGAACCATGCTCAGGATCAGTTAAGTGTACCATACCATACCCAGAACCACTTGGAAGATGTGGTCCAGGGCACGCTTCACTGGTGGTTCAGTGTGGTCTACTTCAGTATGAGAGCAAACCGTGCCAGAGCACCGAATTCTCCTGTGTACAGAAGAAGGAATCCCTGGTCTGGTTAACAGGCGATGATGTAAGTGTGCCCAGGAACACTTCTATAGTCCAGTGTCAGTGCAGATTAGCGGGTAAGTGGGGGGGGGTGGACAATTGATCCCGGGCATGGTTCAGTTTAAAAAACGGTCACAGCAAGCATGAGTGCACCATTAATGTGTATTTCAAGCCAGAAACTTTTTTTCTTCAAAATTTTAAATTAAAAAATGGAAGGATTAGAATGCCTGTGGAGTTACTATTCCTATCTGGGGCTCTGTTAGAGAGATTTACCCTCACGTCTTGTCCTGATGAAAATGGTTTTACCAGACAGGAAGTGCAAGAAAATCTGCAAGAGGGCCACAGGAAGAAAAAAAAAAAAATGTAAAAAAGCTGCTTAATACTTTGCTACCTTGCTCACCAAGTTTGCCTTCATGAATACTACAGTTAATAACTACAGATGTTACCATATAACTGAAGCTGAACTCCAGACTGCCTCTATGACATGGATACTTCTGTTTGGCTGTGAGCCTTAGTGGTGACTTCAGCAAAAGAAGACAGTCAGGGACTGACTGGTGCAAGCGCAACTACATTGTCAGGTTATTGGTACCGTGCACCCAAAAACAGTGCCAATCCAGGGACCCAAACAGCAGATCTAGGTAAAAATAACATCGCTTTAAAAAGGTATGAAATCCTACTACTGAATGGATGAGAGGGGAGTGGAAGACAACTGTGGAAGGGTGTTTATTTTTTGAAGATGGATTTAATTTATGTTATTTCACCCAAATGTTACACTTCTTGGTATAAAATCTAACAAAAAAAAAAACAAAACATAAATGAATCAACCTTGTTTTTACTTTTGCACTAATCTAATTTGAAAAATTTAAGTAAGTACTCTAAGACCTAATAGGTTATAAGGAATCTATCAACCTGAAACATTCCAAACGTGAAAACAATGAGACCAGCTGTGCGTTTCATAAAAGCAATATTCTTCATATATGAAGCACAGGGCATGTGGCAGAGCGGAATACATATGCTTTAAATTACCCCCACATTTCAAGGTTTCAGAAATGCACAATCACCACTTTAATTTGTTTCCTCTAATTTCACATTAATTACAGCACAGAAAAGGGTTGTGTTACCTTGAGTTTCAGGCTGAAGGAATGAGGTTTCTAGTAACGGGAAACAATGACCCTGTGTATTCTCTAACTGACAAAGAAACCTGATCCGTGTTAAGCAAGATGAACTATATTTTATAAATATTAGTGTATGCCCTGCCATGGAGAGAGTGACGGGCAAGTCACCAACAAGAGTTAACTGCTGGAAAGTGAGCAGGCACCAGATGTTTCTATCCCAAGGTGCCCATACATTGGCATACAATAATGATGATTATATTTTTTTTTTTTTTTTTTTTTTTAGACAGCAACCTTGTGCACTGTATATCTGGTTTCATTTGCCAAACAGCAAATCTGCACTAGTACATTTTGCAGGGCATAAGGTGCAAATACACCAATCAGCCATAACTCTATGATGATCCACCCAATATTGAGGGGGTTCCCCCTTTGCCACCAAAACAGCTTGTCAAGGCATAGATGCCACTAGACTTCTGCAGAAAAGTTATGGTATCTGGCACAAAGCCTTCAATAGCAGATCATTCAAGTCCTATAAGTTACGAGGTAGGGCCTCCATGGATTGCACTTGTTTTAACATATCCCACAGATGCTTGTTCTGATTGAGATTTGGAGAATTTGCAGGGCATATTATTCTGCTAAAAATGCCCACTGCCATCAGGAAATACTCCTTCCATGAAGGGGTGTACTTGGTAAGGAACAATGTTTAGGTGATACTGTCAAATTAACATCCACCCAAAGTTTCTCAGCAGAACATTGCCCAAAGCATTACGCTGACCCTCCACTGACTTGCCTTCTTTGAACAGTACATTATTGGTGTCATCTCTTCCTCATATAAGCGAGGCAAACGCCCCACCACATGATGTAGGAGTAACTGTGATTCACCAGACCAGGCTACCTTCTTCCATTTCTCTGTGGTCCAGTTCTGATCCTCACATGCCCATCATAGTTGCTTTTGGTTGTGGCCATGGGTCAGCATGGGCACCCTGATTGGTCTGTGGCTACGCAGCCCCATACACAACAAACTTCAGTGCACTGTGTGTTCTGACACCTGTCTAACGGAACCAACTTTATCTTTTTCAGCCTTAAACAAGCAAACTCTGGCCTTACGCATTTCGTCATCTGACATCCTCCAGGTATCCAGCTTTGCTCACAATATATAAAAACCACATGCTAAATTGCTTCTGACCAACCTGTGCAGACTCTAACTAGAAAACTCCAGCCAACTATGTGAAAATATTTGAAGATACTGGTCCTCTGTTTTATTAGATTGTAGGTAGGCTTTAAACCTTTCATCTCTTCACACTGAAAGGCTAACAAAGAAAAGAGCAATATGCATTTTTCTGTAAGTCCTAGCAACTCGCTGAAAAACAGATTTCATAGGTCTGTCAGTGTTAAGCTGTTGAAAGGTGAAATGCGATTGGTTGATCTTAATTATTTCACTTTACAGAATATTATTGTTAACTTTACCATTAATTGGCCTTTGTCTGTTCCATTTGTATCCAATTAAGCCTCTGTAATTGGGTTCATCTCTATTTATTGGCCACAACTTCTATAATATGGAACTCTTATATAAATAGGGTAGTGTATGGCAGCTGGATCTGTATTAGTCAGTGACAGCCTGATCAAACTTCAACAAATCAAACTGCCATTCTACAACTGTGCAGTGTGGATTTATATCGGACTCTTCAAATGCATCAGAGCGCTATCCTGAGGACACAAAATGAGACTCTGTGTTATTTAAATTAGAAAGCACATAAGGAAGTCGGTTTTCCAAGAAGCAAAGTTTGCTTTTCTATTTACTCCAAAAGATTTCTACTAACATACGTGAAAACACTGACTTCTAAATGCTCCTTTTGCTTACACACACTGTCATCGGGGCTTTGGACAAACAGCCATCATCAGGCTACAAATGCAGGACAAGAAAATAAATAAAATTAAGCCTCACACACGGGTTCTGCAACCACAATTTGAAACCGCATTTGGAAATGTAGCCATTCCCATTGTATCTATAATCTGGAAAAATCTACACAAAGCCGTCTTGTTCTAAGAGTACCCAGGATTGAGCTCAGGTTCCCTGTCAATTCAACAGCAAACATTTAAAGCATAGATTTCCCAGGGCTCCAGCCAAGCTTTCATTCTGCCTGCTTTCTCACTTTAGGAGGCTCACCTGAACTCAGGCTGGATCTACCGGGTGTCAGAGTCAAATAAAGTGGGATGCGTCAGCCGCTAAAATTGAAGCTGCTTATATCAATTTATGGCAGTCACCCAAATAAATGCATTGAAAAGCTGTAAAGTGGGGTTCATGTCAAGGCCAGGAGATGGAAGAAGAGCATTCAAAATGATAAAATCCTGATCATACTGGAAATGAAAGCTGACAGTTTTGTAGACCGAGCTAGAGAACTTTAACCAGACGTCAGGGCAGAAAGGAGAAGGGGGTGTAGGCAGAAGTGTATGACGTGTGACATAGAATCACATCAGATTTGGATGACTGTATATAACAAAATAGAAAAGCCCCAGACGTCACTATTGAGCAGCCTTCGTAGAATGCGCGATTCCCTCAAATTTTCTCTCAACTGCGCTTTCTTGCCAATTCCCACTGTAGCAATCGGTTAAATCATGACTTAGCATTTGTCATGTATAAAAGTGCTCCCAACACACCACAACGGATTAAAAATGTACAAGGTCTCTATAGGGCCGCACCGTGGATAGCAGCACCTCTGCCGTGCAGCAACGGAGTCTTTGGTTTGAATCCCAAGCAGGACACTGCCTGCATGAAGTTTATATGTTTTCCCTGGGCAAGTGGGGGTTTTCTCTGGGTCCCACACCCTAAAGACATGCTGGTAGGTTATTTTGCTCCTGTCCAAAAAAAAATTGGCAGTAAGTGTATATAGTATGCATGCGAGAGAAGGACCTTAGGTTGTAATTATTTTTAGAACAGGTATGGGAATGTACAATGTCTAAAGCCCTTTGTAAACTGCCGGTCCTATATAAATACCTGTAATAATAATAATAATAATGACTCTACTGTACAATGCATTAGGGAGCACTTTATACCAGGGGAAGCACAAGAGTTTATAGCCATTTGGCTGATGGAGCACTGAGAGTCTTTTTGACATTATTTTTCACCATCACGCACAGTTATTTATTTTGGAAATGTGTATTATATATATGATGTTCATATATTTTATAAAGTAGCTCAACTCTAATTCACTTTATACTTTTGGTGTGGGAACAATTCAAGTGTTTCTGCAGCAACTCACATTTTTTGGATTTAATTATGACTTTTTAGTTATATTATTTAATATTGTGGTAGCGCACATTTATTTTTAAGTCTTTTTAATAGGGTGTCAATCACACTGCATAGCACGGAACAAAGAGCAGGTGCTTTGCCCTGTGTTTTTAGTAATGGGCATTAATATTTAAGTCATAATATAAGTTGCCACAATGCACAACTGTGAATGTGCCCTTTTCACACTTGTAGGCTTCATGGCTCTATGTGCAACGACTTGTAGTGGCATTCCTTGTGAATGGCATCCCAATGCACTGCGCAGTAGAGTGCAGTGCTTTAGTCGTTGGCAGCCCACACATCACAATGAATTGCAAAAGTGTGAATAGTCCCTGAATATCTACACAATATAATAAAGGTAACTTGCAGGTGAGGTTGGATCTTCTGTGAAGTGCAGAGAGACTTTTAATGTAACTACTAGCACTGGAAGCCGTGAACCACAAAACACTTGACATAGTACTGAAGGACTCAGCTTCTGGGCAGCATTGTGAGCGGTGCTGCTGTAGATGGAAGATTTCCAAACCTCTCGCGTAGTCCCATCTCTAGAGTCTGTGCACGCTCCCTACAGAGCTCATTGTAGGAGTTACCAAGGTGACATCTACCCAGTCCAAGCTCAAAGCCTGCCCAGGCTGGGTAAAAGAAAAGGAGACAATACAGGAAACAACAAATATCAGAACAGAAACTACCTACAAATGTTTACGGTCATATATTCTAGACTCATTTTGCTTACACAGTTGTAAACATTTCCTTTTCTACCAGTTTGTATTCACAAGCATCATTCAAGCAGAATTCAGTCTGATCAAAAAAAAGAGAATGTCAACTGTCTAGGAAACACATATTAGCTTGCTGAAACATTCATTTATATTTGGAACGTCTCATATAGAATTCAATTAAATAACACTTAAGAGTTAAACAAAAAGTTATAAAACATTTTTTATACAGCCATATTAAATAAATATTTTGAAAACATCTTCTATAAGGCTCCATGTTCACAGGGAGTTTTTCCTGCCACTTTTAGGTACAGCAGGCATTTTATTTACCGCTTCCAAATGCCTAATCCATGTTATTATATATGTCCAAGCACACTATGGTTTTTAGAAGTATTTAGTGGCAGGGACATTTAGAGGCAGTAAAAAAAAAAACCAAAAAAAAAAAAAAAAAAAAAAACCTCAGGGCCAATGCGTCGTGGAGCAGTGGAGTTTTGGCAGAAAAAATGCTTAATGTGCTTAAACACGTGTAGGCATGACCAAGCGCTAGGCACGTTTAGCACTTGAGCATTGATTTATTTCAATGGTCAGAATCAATTATTTATTCTGGCCAATTAAATTAATTAATGCCAACACACTTGACATGGGTAAAACGCGCTACACACTTTTACATGCCTCGGGTTTTTTTTGGCCAAAATGCTGCTGCCAGGAGGAGGCTTCTAGGGGAGTTAAAAAAAAAAAAAAAAATTCAGTGTGCATGAGGCCTTAGTGTTAATAGAATTAGATGATTTTGTCATTTAGAGATATTTATAACATGATTGTGACAATAATCCGACACTGGAAATCTACATATTGCTCAGACACTGATCTATTAAGGCGACTATACTTTGGGAGCAATCTGTTAAGCACCTTACTAGTATTTTTCTACAGATATTTTTGACACCAATTTTGTTTTACTTTTTATGAATTTGGGTTTTATCATTTGCTCCCCCTGGAAGGGCTGTATACATGGTTAAAAAGACAGGTTTATGATAAACAGTGCTTTAGCAAATGGAGTTTGCTTATATAGAAAAATATTTCGGCATGAAAAGAATATTCCCACACAAGTCCCTTTATTGATAACTTATGGATTTTGTCAGACATTTCCTTTTGATGTTTCAAACGCTAGCATAGTTTACATGCAAAAAAACCCATTTGTGAAGAAGCTGAAATTAAACACACAAAACACAAAGAAAGGCCAAGTTTCACAGCTGAAGAACAGATGCTCAGCACATCTCACAGCAAGCAACGCACTAGACGCCAGCACAGGCAAACAGGCACATGAAATTTTCAACACACGTGTAACAAAAACAAAACACACACACACACACAATTCTCCGTTCAATTTACTGGATAACCCCTTTTCCATGTTTCTAATGATATCCTTCAGTATTGGGTGTTCCCATGCAAACATTTTGCCATTTTATTTACCACTAAAAATGTCTATGCAGCACCCTGACATGATGGACACAAATCTGGGTATTAGTCAAGCTGCACTTTCAGATCTGGATACTGCCCAGCAAATTGGTGCTCAAACAGAAGACACCAAATCATTTAGCAGTTCTGTAAATAGCAAAATCCCCTCATTAACGGAGATTGACAAGGCCAAAGCACAAACTAATAAACTAGACAATGGCGGCTAATGCTTTACATCTGTCACTCTTTTCTATCATTTCTAATGAAAGTACAACTGGTAACCCATACTGGGCAAAGTAAAAGAATAACTTTGATGCCACCATGCCCAGCAGCTACTAGACAACAAGAGGACAGGCTCATTGTTCCCGCCATTAACGCCATAAGAAAACCTGCCCTGAGCAGTCATGTGCAGCTCTGCTAAAGAAAATGCATGTAGACAAGTAGGGGGTTATTTACTAAAACTGAAAAGTGCAAAATCTGGTGCAACGCTGCATAGAAACCAATCAGCTTCCAGGTTTATTTGCAAAGCTTATTTGAACAAGCTGGAGTTAGAAGCTGATTGGCTGCCATGCGCAGCTGCACCAGATTCTGAGTGCTCCAGTTTTAGTAAGTCTCTCCCGTAGTGTCCGCAGAGACTGCAGGGGATCACCAGGACTGAGGTGCCAAAAAAAAGTGTTGCCACACAAGGATTCCCAAGCAGTCTGAATATACTAAAGTCAGCCTATGTTTTATAGTGCAAGTCCATTCACAACAGAAATGCTCCCAGTGACACAGAGCAGAGCAGACCACTCCATCATGATTAAATCCAGAGCATAAGCTAGTTCCACTAAACAGAGCAGAGCAAGCTTCCTGGTCTCATAACTCAGAGGATCATAGTAAACAAAGTCTGTGGTAGACCAAGAGCTACTTCACAAACTCATTCATACTGAGAGCTAGTGCTGAAAAACTCGGAGCACAAACTTTCATGTAATACGAACACCGTCTAACCGCAATCTAACCAGCGCATACAAATGAAAAAAATTTTTTTTTAAATTGTTCGGGGTGGTGGACAACTGAAAAATACAGATCTGTCATCTAAGATATTCCCCTTTCTTTCCCAAGATAAAGGTAGAGTTTGGTGTTTGTAGTTTGATCAGATGGTACAGTTATAGTGTACACATCAGTTACTCCTCTTGAAAAGGCTTTGAGAAAAAACAGTCATCGGAGTGTGGTCGTAGAGAGAGGCAGATTCCCCATCCATTTTGAAGAAATTTAAGTTTTCTCAATATGTCCATATTAACGACCACGGTGGCCTACACAAATCTCTTTTCTGAACATTTGTGATGGATTCCTAAGACGGGCAGACATCTATTCAATATATCTACAGGTCCCCAAATAAGTAGATGGGATGCCAAGACCCACCACCATAATTTGGCCAACATTTGCAGTTGCATTTTCATACTTCAAATCCACAGAAGAGTGTAGTCTAAAGCCTGACTTCCAATGTGAATTTCCAACACATCTAGTCTTTTACAACCTGCTCTATTTAAACACTAGATAGCAATGCTTGATTGTATTACAAGTTACTTCAAATTCATCCTGAAGCACTGTGGCTCTGCCAACCGGACAGCAAGAAGTCTCAAGCTAGTGGATATTGCCAGATCATACATTGCCACTACTGG
This sequence comes from Staurois parvus, assembly GCF_062004578.1. Lineage (NCBI taxonomy): Eukaryota > Metazoa > Chordata > Amphibia > Anura > Ranidae > Staurois > Staurois parvus. Next base: position 1,400,350 of record NW_028318530.1, read on the forward strand.
ACATGACAACATTATCGTGAAGGGTGGTGTTGTATGGCAACTAAAGCCTGGTACACATGGACCGAATATTGACCAGTTCCTGTTGAACCAGCCCATACCGGACAATATTCGGCCCATGTGTACAGCAGCCTGCCCAGTTTCTGTCGAACAGGCATGCTGGAAAAACAGCAGTTGATCTGCATCCAATCATTGCTCGCAGCCAATGGCAACAAGCGCTGACTGGTGTGTTCTGGGGGGGGCAGAACCTATCAGAATAAAATAGCTGAGTGGGGAGATTGCTGTACTAAGATCGCATAGTTAGTACAACGACCTCCTCAGTTTTTTTTTGTTCAGCACCCTGGGTTGAACGAAATAAAAATTGTGTGTTCCCGACTCATGATGTGGTGCTATTGTTTCTTTTGTTTTTTTTCTCTTCAGTAGCCATTTTAATTATGGACACAATAGCTGGCTATACTAACTTCAAAAACAAATATCTTTTCAGACTTTTTTTTAGACGGGCGGCTGGGGGGGGGGGGGGGGCGTAAAAACAAGTGGCTGAACTGCAAGTTCACAGATGAAAAACTGGCAGTAATTAGGACCAACTCTGAGCTGGTATACAGAGAGAAGCCAGTGCTCGGAGTGAGGCATTTTGTGCTGAGAAGCAATCTTGAATGTGACTGCTTCCCGCAAAGGGATCAGGGTTGCTAAGACATCGGCAGCGTGTTACATGGGTGTTCACAATGTTTGGTATCTCTTTACTCGATGCAACCTCTTGGGTGATATATTGTGTTTGTGTACACTAAAATTAACTTCAGTGTATTTGTTAATGAAAATACGGCTTTAATAAACGTGTGTTCATATCACCACCATTTAATGTTTGGACATTTTAATGAATATACACATGTACAAAAACAGTGAAAGGGTTAATTGTTTAAATCTGATTGGCAACCTCCCAAAGCGGTATTTTCAAAGACTGAAGTATTAAGCAGGTAGTTTATGTACCCGTTATGTATCTAAATGCATCATTTTACATTTCAACTGGAATGTAACCTTTAATGAAGGATCTGTACATGAGCAATGTTACTCACCTGCTTGTGAAGTGTCATGTAAAATGAATGGAAAGCACATAGCTAAGCAGAAGGGTCAATTGGCCTCACTTTACCTTAACCTTTCACCCCTGAATCCATCCGAATGTGTTGAACAACCACTAAATGTGTATGCTACAGAAGGATGGAAGCAGGAGAAAGCTCCATCTAAGACAGCAGAAGCCTTTGAAGTGAGAAGCAATGGGTACTTTGCTATCAAAATGCTGTCAGCTAAAATGTACTCTAGCTTTGTATGACCTTCCCACCTGTCATGGGAATGCGCTATCCATCAGCATCTAAAAGATCTCTCTTTCCATAAACAGCCAACATTCAGGCAGACTATCAAGTGGAAAATAGTCGTGTGCTGCATTCTCGGCAAAAGTTAAAGCAGCCTTAAATCCTCAGTGGTTTTTTTTTTAGCAGAAAACATTTTGTGCAATAAAAGAAACAAGCCCCAGTATTTGTTAAAATTCTTATCCCAGCACTGACTGTTTACAAATTTCAATGCTGAGGACTTTGCGCACTCTCAAAACTGCTTCCCTGAAATTCTGGACATCATTGGAAAGAGTGAATAATGGACAGTGTAGTCTCTAGTCTGTCTGTTAGCATGGAGAAGGGAGGGGGAGGATCAGGGGAGTGCTTTGCCATCCTAGGATATGGGGCTGTGTGTTTCTATTGATGCACACAGTGTAGGGAGAGACAAGTCTAATACATGTATGCAAGGGTGGCTCCATAGTATGCTGCAAAATAAAGGAGCCACCTTGAAACAGGGATCCTGAGGCAGAGATCATGGTGCCAGCTAAAAGTGGAACATAGGCAAGTACTAAATGATAAAGAGGCTGCATACCCAGTAATTGACTAAATCAGCTTCTAAAAAAGGATTAAAATACTGGAGGGTATTATATTACTGTAGCACTTAAATGAGAGACTCATTGTTAACTGAAAAAATTGACTCTTGCAGTGGGTCATTCTACTCTCCTCCACAATGTAGGTGGTGTGATATATATATATATATATATATATATATATATATATATATATATATATATATATATATATATATATATGATATTGAAACACATATTGTTCATTATTGGACAGGCCAGTGACAAAAAAAACAGGTGGGCCCACACGCACAATGCTGGAGTGCTTTGGGAATCAGTCACACAGCAGAACCGGCCCTTATAGTGATGATCAAAATGCCATCTTGACAGAGAGCTGGTGTCATGATGCTTGGTCTCAGGCACAATCAAATGGAAGGCCAGTCATCCACGGTTCAAGGAATCCTTAGCAACTTCTAGATCAGGGGTGTCAAACTCCATTTCATCACGGGCCGTATCAGCTTTATGGTTGCCCTCAAAGGGCCGGTTGTATATGTAAGACTAGATGTCCAGAGCACCCCACCCCCCATTAAATCAGATGTCAAGAATCCCACACCCTCCTTAACATCACCATGCACCGCCTGTGGGGGCAGAGCTGGAAAGCAGAAAGCACAGGGTCTGGAGGAGGACCAGAGGAGGAATGGAGGCAGTTACCAGAGTCTGCTGAATGCGGAGACCAGGGGAGGCAGAGATGAGGGGGTGCTGCACTGAGAGGTGCAGGATTTGGCAGAGGAGTTCTATTCTCCTCTCTGCTGCCAACTGCTGAGACAAGGTGGAGGCAGAGATAAGGGGGTACCTGCAGGAGAGGTGCAAGGGCAACACAACATGGCCTAGAGGGCTGGATTTGACCAGCGGGCCTTGTGTTTGACACCTGTGCTCTAGATGAATCCTGGCTGAGAATGGATGTATTACACCTTAGCCCACCCCCCAAATTTAATGAACATTTAACCCTTGCTATGGTGGACAGCAGTGCAAGACTAGATTGTAATTCCCAGACTTGGGCTTTCAGGATGTAAAGGAGAAGTTCACCTTTTGTAACATGTTACACCCTGAATATGGATGTAACATGTTACAGGGGTGCCATCCTTTGCACCCCACAGATCCTACATTTTGACAGCTAGCAAGGAATCTTCTTCCTCCCCTAGCTGTCACAATGTGAAAAAAAACACGGCCATGCGGGGCTCTGGGAAGACTACAACTTCCAACAGCCTTTGTGGCTGTTGGCTTGCAGTTCTCAATGAACTACCAGGGCTCTGTTAAGCTCTCTAGGTAGTTTATTGAACTTCCCATCTTTGTGTAACTGCCTGCCCATATTGGAGGTACGAGTAGACAGGTACACAGTCTGCAAGACGGGGGCATTACACCCATGATCTGATCATCGGTGTAATGCTTTCAAGCTTCTAACAAAAAAAATAAATAAATAAATGCATATTTTTTACCTACAAAAAAAAAGGTGCATTTATATATTTTTTTTATAAAAGATGAACTTATCCTTTAATAACATTTAATGACTATTTCTAAGTTCAGCTTTCTTTCGGGAAACAGTTAAATTGGTGAGTTTGGTTTTAAATGCATTTTAAAAATGCATAGTGTATGCTCATGTAATGCGTTTTTTTTATTATTATTTAATTTTGAGCGAGGAAGGGTTAGAACTCCTGTTGGGATTTTGAGACTCCATTCAACTGTTTTGCAAGACAGGAAAAGAGTGACTCAGACTGCAATCAATAGCTGATATGTAGCATCCTTTCCCCACTCTGTGTTGATGTTGTAGATTTATTGCCACTTTCTGTCTTCTGAAACTTGTCAACAGGACAGGAAGTGGTGGGCTATCTAGTTGGACCCCCTGAACTCACATGCAGGGCCTGTAAGGACTGTAGCTAGACCTTATATTAAAATCAATTACCAAGCTAAAAATGAATCATTGACATAGGAACAGTAGATTTACAGAACCTTTAACGTCTAATATTCCCATTATAGAGTTTCTTGGAAAGACGGATGGATCCCACATGCATCGTCATCATCTCACTGGAATACATTGATCTGGCCAGGTGGTTCATTCTTGAGGATCTCTCAGTATTTGAAGAATCTGCTCAGCAGCCTTTATTTAGAAAGTCCCATTTCACTTCACCAAGGCTGCAGTGATGAAGGGACATTCCAGGGAGAGCTCAGCTGGTAGTTTTGATTAGAGGTTTGCTATTGCGTTTTATGGTAACCTTGCTAAGCTCTAACACCCACATACAGAACAGCAAGGTGAGAGCTCTTAATAAAATATATATATCCGATACAGGGAGATATCTCTAGGCTGCCATAGCTGACCTTTCCTTATGAACATGCCAGTTACATCGGTCAGTGTTAATCCTCTAGTCTCAATTCTTTATGCCAATGACCATAAAAAGCATGCAACCAGTGAAGTCAAAATGCTTATCTAAATATTTGTTCCAAGGCAGTGACTTAAACATATTGAAGCTACTTGGTCATCATGACAAGCAAGGCAACTAGCATTTTTATAAGGAGAGGTCAGCAATGACCAACCTAATTTTTTTCCTGAACAAATTTCTTCTAATCCTCTATTTTGGTGACTGCATTAAAAATATGACAAATATCTGTAGAACAAAGATGGTGAATCAGCCCAGCAGGGGCAGTTAAATACTTACTTAAATGTATGCTACTGAATGTTGGTGGTGGCTCTTCATTACAAGTTAGCTTGAAAGTAGAAAAGTGTTGCCTTAACCCAACTTCCAGTAGTTTCAAATAGCTCAACAGTTGAAGAGTTAACTTACCCACATCAACAGGTAAATCCAACTCTACTCAACATTTAATCTCTGGAAATATCTAGAATATGGTACACACCACTTCACATCAAGAAAAGTCTGTAGGGTTTTTAGATAACCAGTCAAGATGGGGTCAAGATGGTTTCCCGGATACTATTTTTTAACTAGAACCTGTGACTTTGAAAGCTGTAACACATCAGATTTTTGATCGGATCACAGCTAGCATAAGGTTGATAATGTTGGTAATGTCACAGGACTATGACCTGCAGAGTATCCAGGGTCAAACTTGTAACCATGATTGACAGGACAGCTGGTCTGCTCATATTCAAACCTTCACAAAAAATCCCCTCTGTAGGGGCACGCAACTTTCTGTACTGTCTGGAAAAGATGATGAGTAAGCCACTCATTATGAAAAACTCTATGTTCTTCAACACAGAAGCAGAATAGTGAAATTTATTAAAAGATAATCATTTTCCAACTAATTTTTGCAAAGTTTGTTGAATTTTGCTAAATAGGAAATTAGCATTAACTGCTGTGTCCCGACAAACAATCCATTCCCACTAGGCCCAATACATACAAGTATAACTAAAGCAAAACTTTTTTTTAGCTTTGGAGAGAGTGCAGAGGAATTAGAACCCCTCTCAGTTTTTACTGCTGTCTGTGGTCCTGTTATGGAGATTCACCCTCACTATTTGTCCTGTTTACCATTATCATTAAAAATGAAAGTAAAAGAAAATCCCAAAATTTGTGCTGTCCCAAAAAAAGTAAGAGGGGAAATCTTCCAATGGGGACGCTAGTCCTGTTGACCTGGGGGTCCCAAAGGAATTCCCTTAATTTGCAGGGATTTCCTGTCACTTCCTGTTTAGCTATGGAACAGAAAGTGAAGTGAATTTTCCGCAATGGGAAACAGATGACAAAAAAAAAAAAAAAAATCTGAGAGAATGTATAACACTCCCTTGCTCTATCCAAAAAGAGAAAAAAAAGTTTTGCCTATAGTTTTACTCTAAGGCCCCATTCACACCTCAGTGTTTGAAGACACAAATATTGCCTGTTCCCACCTGAGTACTCAGACTCCTGCCACCTGGAAATGTACAGGAGCTTCTTTTTAGGCAAATTTGGTCATTGTTGATCCCACGGACTTCAAAGTATGTGCCTGAGAAGAGTGTGTTAAGTGCAGTTCCAGAAGCTTCCATAAAAAACATCTACAGGTTAAAAAAAACAACAACCTGCTCCACAAAAGTTCTTGCAGTTCCTAAAAGTATTAAAAAAATTACAAAAAAAGCCTTTACAATTACCTGAATCCACAGTAAGGCCCCATTTACTTCTGAGCAATTTGCAGCTTTATCAAAAGTGCTTACATGCTCAACACTAGGATTTCCATCATATGCAGTGGTGCCCAGTCACAGTGTAGTATTGCTTGAAGCTCATCACTTGAAAAATTACATGAGCTTCATTTGGGGGTGTACATTAACTGCGTTTGGTCATGCGTTTTGGCCCAAATAGACCTAAATGAGAAAATATGCATGATCTGCATTTCTTGCCTAGCAGCTAGTTTTCCACTGGACACAAAATTTAATTGAAAAAAAAAAAAGCTTAAGCCTTAAACTCACACAAAAACACCAGTATGAACACTAAAACAGAAATGCCCCAAAATAACCAGACGCTCTGTTCAAGTGTGAATGGGGTTTTAAAAAGGATTTGTACTTGCCTTAATCCATTGGCAGCCAGTGCTAAACTCTTCTCCTTGATGCTCCAGGTGATGGGTGGACCTTCAGGGTCCTGACATACAATTCACAACTCTTGGCCCTGTATTGTATTTGTTGATGTCAAAGTCCCTACAATCAATGGAGCACCTTAGAGAAGAGGCTATGGGGGCAGTCGTATAGTGTGTGAGAAGCCGGTGGTAGCAAGGGATTAGGCAAGTCAAAGTTTTTTTGCTGGTACCTCAAGCACTTAACCTTTGCAGTGCAGGGGGAGCCCCTGCACTGTGGTTTCCCCAGAGTTCAGATTAAGGCTAGGTTCACATTATTGTGGGCTGCAGGAAGGCATGCAAGTCACACACCTGCCCACACTAGCGCTAAAAACATTATGTTGTTTGGAAGATGTGTGGGGTACCATTAACTCTAACGGAAACCCCACGCACAGTTTCCCACACTGGTAGAAGCACTGCACTATGTGGTTTCCCTGGAGGTTGCGTTTTCTGAAAAGGTGTAGGAACCTTTTCCCTGTGTTTTCAGTGGGTACAGCAGCCCAATCAACTGAATAGGCGGTCGTCCACAAGCAACTGTGGCTGCGGGGAAACCACGCAGATGTGAATAAAGCCTTAAGGGCCTCTATGAGCATGACAAAACAAACAGACTATAAAAGTGTAATACTAAATAGGACAGTTTAATGATCAGTCTCACTACCCTATAATTTAAAATGAATGGAATATGTATCAAGAGAGGGAGATATTCTTTTAATGGTCATGGGCAGCACAGTCAGGGAATCACACATGCAGATATTACCGTGTCTGAGACCCTGAAAGGTTAAAAGCTGAAGAATATTTAGGGGAAAACACATTTTACAAAGAAGCCAATTAAGGACTTCTCATTTTTATCTTCAATATTCCAGGACTCTAATTCCCAGAGCTGTCAGGGAAGAATTCAATCCCGCCAGATTTCTATTTCTAGAATGTACAAAGCTTCCTTATGACTCCCCACCTACACAACATTCATTCTCATTAGTTAAGAAAATACGCTCGCAGCCAGTTGTTTTAGTTATGAGATGCAGCAACAAAGTAAAACTATGCACCTTTCACCACATCAAACAGCTACTGTTCCCACAGAGAGCAGTGCCACCCATACTGCCAGAGTCCTCTGGGTTCTCCTGATGAAATAGGTATGAGTGATGGATGACATCTCTCCTCCTGATCATCACTCCAAGTCATAAATATTTTATCACTCCTACCATCGGCATTTGTTGTGCACATAGTAACTGCTAGCATTTCCAGGGCACCCTGCAATTTGTACGTAGTCTGCAATGATGCTAAAATGTCCTCAAAGACCATCAAAAAATACCCTATAGACACTGATCTGACCACTACTTCTAATAATATGGTAGTGAAAAAGTTAAAACTTGTGTGACAACTGCCACATACTAGTATCAGGTATGCTTATTGTTTCTCAAAGATTCTCCATCATGTTGTATATTTCTGCCTGTCAACCTCAACACTGCAAAACCCAAAAATGACAATTTAATGTTGCAGTTTAGGACACTTAAATGCGATGGCTGCATCTCCTCTAGGCATGTTTCACCTGGTGGTTCTATCAGTAACACAATTCCTATTATGATGGTTCCACTCTGGGTGGACAGCCACCCAAGACAGGAAGCCTTGGATAGCGGGATTATCAAACTGGGAAGATGGTAGTATTAGATGAACTAGCAGGACTTGACAAAGGGATTCAAACCAAACTCCTGCCAACAAACTTTAAGCAGAAATAAATCCACTGTTTTAACAGTTTCCCAAAACAGTTACATTCAAAGCATGCCTTGAATGATAACAGTTACAGATACTACTGCGCTTGTGTTCGCTCTCACCAGAACTGTCAGGCCATTAAATGGCTGGTGTCTTAGCTGACTACCTGTTCAACACCATGGCAGATCAAACAGAAGCTAAAATGGTGCCTTCCTTGCCTGTAAAGGAGGGTTTAGTTACACTTTGAAGCAAGTATTTTTTTCCTTTTGGGATAAAGGTTTTACATAAATGAATAAAAGCTGACCATGTAAGCACCTCTGTCAGTGTTCATGGTTTGTATCAACCCTGTAACTGCCATTTTGGACAGCTTGGCCTGTTAAAGTTGAAAAATAAAAGACTTACTGGCCAGATTGCAATGTGAAAAGAAAGCCTAAAATATAAAATAATACAGCTGCCAAAAGAAATGGAAAGCTGCAATGTATAAAGTCTTACTTCTGGGTTTAATGCCCCTTTAAAATTGCTGCACTGGGGAACGAAGCATTGTGGCTAAAACATTGTGAACTCACCCCTCTAGCCACCATCTAAATTTCCAGGGGAGCCATGGGGGAGCAGTAAATCCTTGATCTACTGCCAGTTATTACTGCCTCTCTTGTACCAGTGTAAACCAAACCTACACAGTCTGGAGAATTCATAACAAAGGTATCGTAGACATCCTTTAGGATTTTGTTGGGACACAGAACTGAAAGTGCCAGTGCTTGTGCAAAAATGAATGCGCCTGTCAGACAGGTATATGAACCTGTTGGTGGATACACTGAGGTTGGAGTGTCCATACTGGACAGTCATTCCTCAGTGCCCCCCTCCCCCCACTTACAGGCACATGGCGAAAAGTTTTATAGTAAGAGAATGAGGCTCTGCCAAGTGACAAGTCATTTGCCATATTTGAGTAATGGCATCACCACCATCCCGACCTCGTTGTTTAAAATTAGGCCCCTTCCACATGGGCGGACTTGATCGGACCAACCATTGTCTCTATAGAGCGGCAGATGCAAATGGACATGTGTCCATTTACACCCACCTGCATCCAATCCGATCCACTAAAAACAGATGCATAGGGATTTGTTCCTCATCCGTCTAGCGGATCAGACTAGATGACAGTCATACATACAATGGACAGGCAGTTCGTTTACATTCAACCACCCATAGAGAAAAGCAGGCTGTGTCCATAACCACCCTGCAAAAGCGGAGTGGACATGGACCTGTCATACTCTCAGTGGGGATCAGCGGACAGATATCTTGCTGACCTGGCAGATCCACTAGCAGATTCTGCCCCGTGTGAAAGGGGCCTTAGTTATCGGCCAGGAAATTTTCTGTCCGACAGAAGAATGGGGATGGAGCTCTGTGCGGGAAGATGTCACATACAAGATCACATGCCTGACAAAGGGGTCCTGCGCGACTCCAAAACATTACACTTTCTTCTGTGATGTGATTATTTTTGCAATAAAAACCTCATTGGACCATATTTGGAGATCCATGGTGTGCTGTCGAATATGTACATTTGTCTTCCCAACACTTGTCTCTCTCTGGTGATGATTAAGATTAGCTCTGAGTTGGTGTACAGTTTTCCTGTTTGAAAAATGGCAGAAATTCTTGAAGAATCTCTCATGACCTAGAAAGAACTACATGACTTTGCCGCCTGTGTTGCTAATGTTACTGACAATGGTGCAAAAGCTTGAAATAGGCACAAGTAGTTCTTAAGGAAACTACTGCCTTCACTGTTACGTTTTTATTGAATTCTGAATGTGCATTATTAAGGACACAGAGGTATTAATAGAACCTACAAATTCCATACAAAACACTCATTTGAAGCAAAAAGAACCACAAATACATACTGAACATTTAGAAGACACGTACACGTTAACACCAAAAAAGGTACAGAAATGGTGTACATCTACCTACAGACATGTCACATACAAATACCGATACATACTGTGTGCTGTCCAAGGGTTTTCAAGTACCGTTCCAGACGCTTAAACAAGGTACAAAAAGCAGAGTTAGCTAATGCAACCAGATTTCACCGAATAAGTCAAATATTCCCAAATGGCAGCTGTGAATTACTTAGTACACTGTTACTAGCAAACTGAATAAAAAGGCTTTTATTATAAATATAAATAGCTTGTCTATCAAAACCCAGCAATGTAATCTGTTGAGTGCTGCAATGGCCATGTGAACAGGGAGTGTCTGTGGACTCCAGCAGATACACACAAAATAGTGTCTACATGCTGATCTTAGTTTAGCAGTTACATTCTGTCCAGGAGCCATAAAGTTAGCTAAAAAGAAATCTCTAAGAATAAGAACAGCAGCTGCGTCCTCCTCCAGTCCCCCAACTTCTCCCCATCATTCACACCAGTTCTGGTTCCTCCGGGTTCTATGTATACCAAGTCACGCTCTACATACTAGAGAGGAACCAATTATCTCAACCGGAGTCTACAACATCTGGGCCACTTGTGGCTTCCACACGCGTCATCTCACCCGTATCTTTATTTGAACAAAGACATAAAACGCTAAACAATGTCTGCATGCTAAAAGCCAACCAGACAAAGAAACACAAATAACGGCAAAACTGACTTATCACGACCTAACAAACAGAGGTGACATTCATGTGCAGGGCTGAAATGGTTTTAGTCTGCACAAGAAAACAAACACACTATGCCCATTAATATAATATTAACTAGATTTGTTTTTTAAAAAAAGCACAATCCAAGCATAAAAAAAAAAAATATTTTCATAAAATTCTTAACCCATAGTTTTTGTTTACAAGAACCTGAATGAAGTTTGGAAGGGTTGCACCGATACCGGTATACCTAAAACCAATAACTTTGCAGTGCAGTTTCAGCCCATACAAAATGAATGGACTCAAATTGCACTGCAAAGAACTGCATGCGATTTAAACAGGAATGCAGTGCGATTCCTTTCCAAATCACATGTGGTTTCCTGCACCACTCCTGTGTGAACCCAGGCTTGTCACAGTCACTTCAGCCTGAGTTCACACAGGAGGGGTGCGGGAAACCGCATGTGATTTGGAAATGAATCGCACTGCATTCCTGTTCAACTCACATGCAATTTTTTGCAGTGCAATTTGAATCCATGAATTTTGTGTGGGCTCAAATTGCACTGCACTGTATGGCATCATTTATTGGTATCAGCGAGTACTTGAGCACAAGTTTCAGTACTCGCTCTTAAAAAAACAGGACTCGGTGCAACCCTATAGTTCGATTCACTTTGTTCCCTGGTTCACACTGACGCATTGCGGAATTCACACCTGTTTCTGTGCGATTTCCGCACCACATCATAATCACACCCTGTGCATGTGAACCACTGCGGGTGTGTATTTTAATTTAAGACCTCCAAAATCAGTTCACAAAATGCAGTGTGATGTGCAGAATTGGATAGCATGGGCGTGAACATCCATGTGGTCCGATTCTGGTGCGGAAAAAAAAAGGGGTCCTACAATATTTTGGTGTGGATGCGGAAGAAGAGGAAGGGGACCTACTTTGACACGTTTGTCGATCTTCACATTTATGCCCTCCTCCTCCCTAATCTTCTGTTTGTGGCACTTTTTTTTGGGGGGGGGGCAGGTACCTGGTCTTGACAGGTACCTGCTCCCACTTCTGGTCAGATGGCCGATGTGATCTACCAGAAGAAGTTCTCCTCCGGCCCGCAACCTTCTGGGACACACCACAGTTGCCAGACTGGGTCCTGGGTCCTAAAATAGCTGTCTACGTTGGTGCCAGCCTGATGTAGACATTTCCTATTTGATGGGATGAGGTGGAGTCCTCTCAGTATCAAGGAAAAGGTGGATGCTTAGTGTTCCCAAGTGGATGCTTAGGAACAGGTTACATCATACACCCTAAATACAGCCATAACATGTAACATGTTCTTAAGCGACGGCTGCCCCTCTCTACCAATCCATTCACTGGTTTCCACTAACACAACATAAAAAAATTCAAAATACTAACAACATACAAAGCCATCCACAACACTGCCCCTAGCTACATCACCAACATCATCTGCAGATTTCAACCAAATCGCCCACTCCGCTCCTCCCAAGACATCTTGTTCTCTAGCTCCCTAATCACTTCCTCCCATGCTTACCTCCAGGACTTTTCCTGAGCCTCTCCCATCCTCTGGAACTCCCTACCCCAGTATGTCCAGTCAGCCCCCACCCTGTCAGCCTTTAGGCGATCTTTAAAAAACGCACTTATTCAGAGAAACCTACTCCACCTAAGAACTGTACTTGAGTTACCTCCATCAGATCATCCCCTGCAGCTATCACCTTTTGTACCACCTCCCCCTCCCTTCAGATTGTAAGCTCCATGAGCAGGGCCCTCCTATTCCTTCTGTATTGAAATGTATTGTTGCTGTATTGGCTCCCGTTATATTGTAAAGCACTGCGCAAACTGTTGCCGCTATACAAATCCTGTATAATAGTAATAATAAAAAAGGTGAACTTATCCTTGAAAGCTGACCTCCAGCCTTCCCTTCAGTCTGGCACAGTTGTACAGGCCCCTCTGCTGTACTGAAATGACTTCCTCTGATTTCTCTACACACTGAGCTCTCACAGTGTGCATTAGAAGCTGCAGCAAGTCAGACACAGCCCATCTCATTTCCTGACTGGAGGGTGTCCAGTGTCTTCTGGGAGGAAAGTCTCCCCAGCCTGACTGCCCCTGGAGACTCAACATCACCTGTAGGTTTTACTTAAGGCAGTCTGCATGCAAATACAGTCCGACTCAAGTGCAACACAAGTTCTGTTGTAAGAAACAGCGAGCAGACAAGATTTTATTGCAGAAGACATTCAGTGTCTCTTCTGCAATAAAATGCCCCTACCTGCCTGCTCACGGTCTTCTCTGGTGCAAGAATATTGTAATAGAGAGCTAAAAATCACCCCATTAACTTTAATGGTTTACTTTCCGCAGCAGTACTGCCTGGCAAATGCAACAAAACATTTCATTTCTGTATGTGTCCTGAGCGGCTAAATGCTCTGCAGAGCGGTGTGCAGTAAAACCAAAGCTCAACCACCTGTTTTGCCACCCCCTGGTGTGAAGGAGCCCTTAGGACACATTCACAAGTATGATTAGGGCCTGACAGTGGATTCCAGTGGCTGGAACCACAGTTGTAGGAACAGCTACAGCCATTCAGCCTGTACAAATGAATGACAGGCTGATAGCAAATGCACCTATCCACATGTAATCAGACATTGCGCCAATGTGGTTAGCAACAGATGATCACCCCTGGATGCAGATAGTTTGTGTCCAGGGGTGATCATCTGTGTGAAAAGCCCAGTCAGCTCATATCTGAGCACCATTACCAGTATAACATACTGGAGAAACCCCGATACCGCCTTCTTCAACAACCAACTGGGGAGCCAAGCAGGAGTTACATCGTAGTGCTTCAGGTGAACACGACCATAAATACATTGCAGTTACCAGAAGAACAAGGCAAGTATTTAGTGGAAACATGCTTCCGTATAATATCAACACGGAGAAGAGATACTTCATCACGTCTCAAGTACAGACTATACATTGAAGCGTGTTTATTAAACATCTTTGATTACAACCACAAGCAGAACATGAGAAAAACTTCAAAAACTCCACAACTGCCACTTTTCTCTCCAGCCTTGTTCACAGCTGGAAGGATACATGATGCAATTGCAGCCGTTCATCCTGTCTGGTGGGTATGCCGGCCGGCACCACAACACCACCTCCCCGGGGACCAGGCCAGCCATTGTCTCACTTCCATTCACAGGAACTGCACAGAGTAAAAGGTGGCTCTAAAATTAGATTGTGAAAGCCCACCGCTAACATTCCCAGACGCACCCAGAGAAGTGAGGTCATGAAAAATATTCGTTTTCCATTAAATAACATTATTGCAAGGCTTAACTTCTTCCACTGTCAGTGAAAGGAAATATCAGTGTGAAGGGCAACATGAACAAAGGCTTCCATAGAATATTCATTATTATTCATATTTATTCATATAATGACAGTCCTGGGCTATAAGACTCGAACGATGAGATTCCTAGATCATAGGACACTAACAAATAGCAAGGGCTTCTCTGGATCATTGTAGCTATTAACGCTGAACTCCAAGATAGGAAAAAAAAAAAAAAAACCTTGCAGTGGCATCCCAGCACATTGGAAGGGTCAGATGCTTGTTAAATCTAGGGCAGCCATTCTAAACTTTTTTACCCCAGAGGAACCCTTGAATTAATTTTAATGTCTAGGAACCCTTGCTAAAACCATTTTTTGGTAGTCAATGGGACAAATGCCCTTTGCATTGGAGGCCAGTGGGAAGAATTCCCCCCTTACTGTAGTGGTTAGAATAACACCCTTACAGTCAGCTAAAAAAGATCATTGGGTTCATGCAGCCAGCTTCGCCAGGTGGCGTTGACCCCAAACTATGAAGGTACCATCAAATAAGAAGTCAGTAAGCCACAGCTTAACCACTTGCCCTTTGGAAGATTTACCCCCCTTCATGATCAGGCCATTTGTTGCTATGCGGCACTGTACTACTTTGACAATTGCACAGTCATGCAACATTGCAACCAAATGAAATTTATAGAATTTTTTTTCACACAAATAGAGCTTTCTTTTGGTGGTATTTGATCACCATCGTATTTTTTTCTATTTTTTATTATATAAAACAAACAAAAACAATATTTTACTTTTTGCTATAAAAAAAATCCATTGGATATTAATATCCAATCAAAAAAAATATATTCTGCTGCGTCTTTTAAAAAAAAACAAAAATCCAACAAGTGTATATTGTTTGCATGAACGTATATTATATATATATATATATATATATATATATATATATATATATATATATGGTTTTGTTTTTTTATTTAGATACTAGTAAAGGCAGCGATCAGCAACTTATAGCAGGACTGTGATAGTGCGGAGGGCAATCTGACACTGAGTGGAGACTGGCTAACTGACAAGGCCCTCACCGGTGACACTAATACAGTGATCAGTGCTAATATGCATGGACACTGTACTAATGGCACTGGGTAGGAAGAGGTTGACATCTGGGTGTACTGTGTGCTAATTTTACTAAGGGATCTTGTTGGGTGTTTTTACCTGTTTAGCAGGGAATTAAAAAAAAAAAAAACACAAGATCGCCTGTCACTATACATGCTCTTTGATGTAACAAAATCACAGCACAGCCAGGTTGGTGGGGTGTTCACGCCCTACCTGGAAGCAGTGATCATGTACTAGGTACATGATCCAGTGCACAAGAGCCACTCTGCCGCCATATATGTAAGTTATGTGGTTGGCAAGTGGTTATAGAACCCCTGGACACCTCTGGGGGAACTCTGGTTAAGAATAGTCTGGGGGGAGAAGAGGAAAAAGCATCATACTCGCCTTATTCCTCACTGCCCTAGCTGCTGCTGGTCTTCTCTCCAACATTCCGAGTTATGGGCAAGCTCTCAGTATCCTCATACAGTGCAGGACTATTGGTCCTGAACTTTGATTAATACAACTGCCAACAAGAGCACCAAAGAGAAAAAAGATTTTGGGGGTCCAGTTGCATAGATGGAGGTAGTCTGCTGAAGTGAGAGTGAGGACCCTATTCCTCTACCCCTAGATTTGATAAGCATTTAGCCCTTGCAGTGTAAGGGGGTTATCACGCTGCAAGGGCAATTTCTCCTGCCTGGAGTGGGGCTTTAAATGGAGTACATCCACTTTACTGTTTGAGATGGAAATCCAGAAAATACATTTAAAATAGGTTCTGCAGATTTGGATACAATGTGGAAGGGTTGGAGCCTTTGTCAGGTGTTGTCCTGCATGCCCCTGCTGGGGAGATTCACCCGCTGTATTAGTCAAGGTGACCGCTAACGTCTGCACAGAAAGTAAAAATCTCTAATTTTGGTTCTCCCCAGGCAAGGAGGCCAGGGGCAATCTTCTGATGGAACACAAAATCTAGTGACAGATAGGAGGCATCCGCCACACTTTGACAAAATTTCCTTCTCATTTCTAGTTGTGTCTCTAGAACAGGAAGCAAACGGAAACCTTTCCAACATGACAGACAGAGCAAAAACCCTGACAGGAGACTTTTGGTGAAATTTCACTTTAAATATAATTTAGTAATGATCTCTGGAAGAATTCTGGCAATACAAACTGCCATTAATGAGACCTTCCTCAAAACAGACAACCCTGTGCTGACCAATGAGGAAGTATAGGTTCAATATCCACTGTACTTAAATATATCTAGACTGAAACTGTATACCGCAGCTTACCAGTCCCTAGATGTAGTGGCTGCATTCATTTTATTTTCTACCTGGTGATCCTGCCAGTAACAAACTTCCTTTCCTAATCACCGTACTGTATTTATGGATAAAGAGAGTGGTCACCCTAAGACAGGAAGTGTTTTAGCACTACAGAACACCTTCCCCTTACCTCTTCTCCATAACTCAGGGGGAGGTGGTCTGCAGGTCAGAGAGAAAAATGGAAATGATGCCAAATTGAAAAGAGTGCAGTGCAAGCAGTTGACACACAGGGGCAGAATAACTAAAACTGGAGAGTGTAAAATCTGTTGCAGCTCTGCATAAAAACCAATCAGCTTCCAGGTTTTATTAACAACGCTTAATTGAAAAAGCTGACGTTAGAAGCCGATTGGCTACCATGCACAGCTGCACCAAATTCTGATTCAGTTTTAGTAAAGTTTAGTATAATGTGCAAGTGTTTTTATATATTCGTACTGCGTACTGCTGTTATATCTGCTGGCCCATATGGAACTAAAGGACACAGTAGTGATATAGGAGCTGGCAGGTGGATCTATAGAGCATAGTGGCATGCATCAGACATTTTTCACACACCAAAGTCCATTCCTGGACTCCTGCTTCCATCCAAACCTAATCACACAGCTGTTTTGCCTCATAGCAGAGATACTTTAAAGATGTTTATTCTGTTTATATTTTGCATGTCTTTGTTCCTTGTTTCCCTCCTCATTAACATCCTAATGGAATGTTTAAATAAAACATGTTTTCATTACATCCCCCATTTAAAACCCAGTGAGGTCACCCACTGGGTCTCTGTGCTTCTCATGCAATGCAGGAAGATCATGTCTTGTGAGAGGGCCAACAGGACACTGTACACAAGCTTTCACAAAACAGCACTCTGCCTCAGTACCCCACTCTGGGTCCGTTCACATCATCGGTGTTGGTCTGCACTGAGCAGCCTTGCCCAATTCAGTCCCAAAGCAATTTCCCTTTAGATCTCCACAACCCTTTACTGCAGTGGCGTGCACCGAAAGGAAAAAAAAAAAAAAAAAAGAAGAAGGGGGGAGTAGGACACAGCGCCAGGAAGAGGACCAGGCACCTTGTGTAGATTTCTAAAGGGATCCAGAAGTCTGTATGATGTAGGACAAATTTTTATTACAGGTGAGTAATATCACTAAAGTTGTAGAGATTTTTTTTTTCTAATTTAACTTCAGCTGTAAGTTATCAGACTTCACATCATAGCTGGTATTCCTGAATTCCTATAATAACTTTACACTGAGGCGGCTGTAAAAACAACAGCTGCACTCACAGATATCTTAGGGTATACATCATTTTTATATTCCATTTTAATTTTGCCATTTTCTCATTCAAATGCACATTAATTTTAATGTAAAATGATTCATAGCAGGGATAGAAGTTTTATTTTTTACTTGTCTATACATAAAATATACACTGCATTGTACCCTCTGATAAGGTGTGTGTAAAGACAGTTCTTACTATTGACACCTATGTAAAGTGTGGAGGTGCAGAGTTTTGCACTAGCAACCTAAATAACAACGCAAGGATTCATATTATGGGCTGACAGCAATCATACACTATAATGCCAAAAGTATTAGGACTCCTCTCCAAATCACTGGATTCAGGTGTTCCAATCACCTCCATGGCCACAGGTGTATAAAATCAAGCACCTAGGCATGCAGACTGCTTCTACAAACATTTGTGAAAGAATGGGTCGCTCTCAGGAGCTCAGTGAATTCAAGTGTGGTACCGTGATAAGTTGCCACCTGTGCAATAAGTCCATCCATGACATTTTCTTGTTACTAAATATTCCACAATCAACTGTTAGTGGCATTATAACAAAGTGGAAGCAACTGGGAACATCTCAGCCCCCAAATGGTAGGCCACGTAAAATGAGAAAATCGCCAACTGTCTGCAAAGTCAACAGCTAAAGACCTCCAAACGGTATGTGGCCTTCAGATTAGCACAACCACACTGTGTAGAGAGCTTCATGGAATGGGTTTCCACGGCCAAGCAGCTGCATCCAAGCCTTACATCACCAAGTACAATGCAAATAATCTGATTCAGTGGTGTAAAGCACGCCGCCACTGGACTCGAGCAGTGGAAAATTGTTCTCTGGAGTGACTAACAACGTTTCTTTGGCAATCTGATGGACGTGTCTGGGTTTGGCGGCTGCCAGGAGAACAGTACTTGCCTGACTGCATTGTGCCAAGTGTAAAGTTTAGTGGAGGGGGGGAACATGGTGTGAGGTTGTTTTTCAAGGGTTGGGCTTGGCCCCTTAGTTCCAGTGAAGGGAACTCTTAAGCATCAAACCAAGACATTTTGGACAATTTCATGCTCCCAACTTTGTGGGAAGAGTTTGGGATGGCCCCTTCCTGTTCCAGCATGACTGAGCACCAGTGCACACAGCTAGGTCCATAAAGACATGGATGAGCGAGTTTGGGATGGAAGAACTTGAATGGCCTCCACTAAGTCCTGACCTCAACCCAATAGAACACCTTTGGGATGAATTAGAGCAGAGACTGCGAGCCAGGCCTTCTCATCTGACATCAGTGCCTGACCTAACAAATGCGCTTCTGGAAGAATGGTCAAACATTCCCATAGACACACTTTGAAACCTTGTGGACAGCCTTCCCAGAACAGTTGAAGCTCTCAGAGCTGCAAAGGGTACTAAGACTGGGATGCCACTAAAGTTCATGCGCATGTAAAGGCAGGCATCCCAATACTTTTGGCAATATAGTGTATATAACTTGCTCTCCACTTTGACAACAAAGCAATCACAGTGGGAGGACTAAGGTTTACATGTATGCAAATTCTGATGACATCATACATGTGATGCTGGATTGGGCCCAGGACAGACAATGTGAGATTTGTAAGATCCCTATGTCCATGGAGGGTTGTAACCTATGTTTGTTTACCCTGGGCTTCCATTATGTAATGACCAATGGCAGAAGCTCGCAGGAAATGAGACCAGTAATCGACAGGGACCTAGATCACATAAAACATAAATATAGCATATTAGAGCCGGCCATAGATGGAATGAAATTCAGCAGGTTCAGCAGTGACCAGCCCAATTTTGATTCCCCTATGGGAAAACTGGTTGTACAGAAGTCAATATCTTGATTGACTTATGTACAGCCAGCCTGTTGGATTTTTCCCACTTGATCAGTGCCTTCAACTACAGCTGGCAACACTGATCGCTGTATTCTGATGGTGGGGAAGTCTCCCCATTGTCAGAATACAAAGGCTCCGTGGGAGGGATTCCCCTATCAACACTGTGTGTGGATGGGGGAAATAATATCGGATTTTTTTTGCATTCAACCTGCTGCTTGAACAAAAGAAAAAAAAAAATTTCATAATCTTTAGGCTGCCTTAAAGAGGCATTCATTTCATGATTCAAATTATGCCTACAGCTACAGGTGATATTCTTGAACAAATGACACTAAGTTCCCGTTCACAACACTGCAACTTGTCATGAGATTTGACAGTTCAAATTGCATTGCAAGTCGCACCCAACAATCAAAGTCAGAGTTTCCCTGATTTGAAAAGTGGTTCCTGCGCTACTTTTGCCAATTTCTGGTGCAACTTGCATGGCCATCAGTGCATGGAGTCACACAGATGTCTTACATGTCACACTGACATCCAACTTTAAAATTGTGTGATTTCACTTGAAGTCGTGCAATATCAAAGTCGTATCCAGTGCGAACCTAGGCTTAAAGTTAAACATGATGTATTCAATTTCTGAAGCTAAATTAACAAAATGCTGATTTGTCATAAAAAGTAAGTACACCCCACCAGTAATCACCAATTAAAATCCATTAAATTAGAATCCAGTGTTCCAGATCAAATGCCATTATTTGGAATCTCCTTAGGGAGTAAGCAGGTGGAACATGTCTTTAGACCTCAAACATCTAGGGTCTGGTATTCTCTTTGCTACTAACATGTGTGGTATGTGTGGTGTCACCATGTCAAGATCAAAAGATCTCCATAAGGCCTTTAAAAAGAAAGTTGTGGAGGCCTAAGAGTCTGGCAGGCGATTTAAAAGGATTGCAACATGATTTACGGGTCAATTATTCCACTATAAGCAAACAAAGAGGTATAGATTTCAAATAACTGCTAATTTGTACAATTTTGCTGGCTGGCCCAGCAAATACAACCTAAGATCTGACCGTCCAATGCTAAAATAAGTCTCCAAAACCTAAAATTTAAAGTGGTTGTAAAGGCTCAAGGTTTTTTACCTTCATGCATTGTATTCATGAAGGTAAAAAAAACCTTCACTGTACAGCAGTGCCTCCAGCCCCCTCAATACTTACCTGAGCTCCATGGCGATCCATCGATGTGCCCAACAGCCTTGGCTGTGCCAGGTCTCTACCTCCTCATTGGCTGAGACAGCAAGCGGGAGTCATTGGCAGCTGTCAATCACAGAATGGACACACAGAGCAGCGACTTGGGCACACGCCTGTTTAGGAAGCTCCATAGCAAGCTGCTTCCTATGGGGGCACTCGACAGAAAGGAAGAGCCAGGAGCCCCAGCAGGGGACCCAAGAAGAAGAGGATCCAGGCTGCTCCATGCTAAACCACTGCATGGAGTAGGTAAGTATAACATGTTTGTTATGTTCCAAAAAAAAAAAAAAGCGAAACTTTAGTATCGCTTTAATTGCAGGATTTGCAGGTAGCATCAAAGTGCACGTATCTATAATGAGAAAAAAATTACACCAATTCAACCTGCATGAGAGATGCGTTCAGAGGAAGCTTTTGCAGTCAAGAAAGAACATTATAGCAAGATTACAGTTTGCCATTGGACATTTAAGCAAAGACCAGGCCTTCTGGAAACACTGTCCTGAAGACTGATCAATCAAAGATGGAGTTGCTTGGTCACAATAATAGTAGACATATTTGCTGCAAACTAAGCCAAGAATTTCTGAAGGGCCTCATAACAATTGTGAAGCATGGTGGTGGACATGTTATGATTTGGGGTTGTTTTGCTGCTTCAGGGCCTGGTCAGTTCACAATCATCAACAATATACATTCTGCATCATATAAAAGTTTGCTTGATGAGAACATAAGGTCATCTGTTCAAAAGTTGAACTAGAGGAGAATGTTTATACACAATAATGGTACAAAGTTCATTTGCATATCCACCAAATAATGGCACAAAAAGAACAGAGGGTCATAGACTGACCTAGTCAAAGTCATGAACTTTTTCCCATTCAAATTTTGCAGTGAGATTTTGGGACAAGCAGTAAATGCAAGGAAACCAACAAACATCTGGCACCCGAAGGGATCAGCATGGCGGTCAAAAATGTTATGATGCCAGTGACCAGTGGGCAGTTAAACAGAATGCCTTCAAGAAGTCTTTTTTGCTAAAAGGGCAACACAAAATTTGGATGCCAAGAGTGCACTTTTTTCCCCACAGTACATCATTTGATCTATTGATATTTTTGTTGAATAAATTATTGAAAAAGACAGAATGTTCCTTTTGCCTTTATTCCAAGTATATAACTTTTATCTGTAGGCATTGTTTAGTTGGTTACACATACTTCACACTTATCTTGTTCAGACTCCCAGCTGCATGCACTTGCAACTTTACAATACACGTATGTAGCAACTACCAATCTTTCTGCTTATTATTTTATGGAAATTTATAGTTAGATCAGCCTTTGGCCCCTTTGACACAGATGGACCAATCGGGTACGCCTATGCATTTTTCAGGCACACTTGATTGGACCATTCCAATTTTCTCTATGGGGAGGCAGATGTAAATGAACATGTGTCCACTTACACTCGCCTGAATCTGATCCAATCTACTAAAAACAGAATGATGTGGAATCCGTTCCCCACCCATCTAGCAGATCGGATGACAGTAGGATGTAAACGGGCATGTGGTATGTTTACATCCAACTGCCCATAGAGGAAAGTGGACTGTGCTTATGGAGAGCGGACATGGACCTGTCATACGCCCTTTCAGCGAGGATCAGTGGACAGATCCCCCACTAAGCAGGCAGATCCACTTGGCAAAGTCTGCCTGTGTAAAAGGGGCCTTACTCAACCTTTTCAACACAGGGGAACACTTGAAATGGCCTTCTGTTTTGAGGGAACCCCTGCTAAGAACTACTGTATCTACAACTCAAGATACATTACTGCGATGGGTAGTCGGCAAACGCTCCTCCGGAAGAGGGCCTCATGCATATTGCTGCTCCTAAATTCACACTTTTGGAGTTTTCTGCCAAAGCCCCTGAACTCAACTCAATAAAAGCCTATCTGTCCATACACACATAGGGGGTTATTTACTAAATGTGACTGCAAACTGAAATTGTAGATGCCGCTCAGGCTGTAAGGATTCCAATCAATAAAGGCAACCACTGAGTGTTGGCTAAGAACTAAAACTGCATGGTGTAAAATCTGGTGCAGCTCCGCATAGAAACCAATCAGGTTCCAGGTTTTATTGTCAAAGCTTGATTGAACAAGCTGAAGTTAAAAGCGGATTGGCTACCATGCACAGCTGCACCAGATTCTGAGTGCACCAGTTTTAGTAAATCTCTCCCATAGGCTTTTAAGATGTTTAGGGGCAGCAGAGTTTAGAGGCAGCAAAACGTTCCTCTCTTGAACACAGAAGAATCACATTCGGGAGAGGAGTGCTTTGGCAATAAAACGCCAACTTCAGCTAAATACATGTTAATATTAGACGTGTTTAGTGCTTGGGCATTTTTTCATGTCAATGGCCAGAAAACAATCTATTCTGTAATGAAATGAATAAACACCCAAGTGCTTGACATGGGTAAATGCGTTTTTTTTGCTGCCAGGAGGAAGGCATCCAGGGCAGTTGATTTTGCATTCAGTGTGCTTGTTCACTTACAATTGTAAACATTGGAAATAATTACCCCCCTACAGATACCTAAAAAGATCATTGGTGTCAGTGGGAACTTATCTGAGAGGCAGAATTTCTCATGCTCAAGGAACCCCTAGCAACCTCTGATGGAACCCTAGGCTTCCATGGAATTCTGGTTAGATAGATACAAGCAGCTATAAATCGCTACTGTGTAATACTCACCAGCAGCTGCACTGGATATGATTAGCTACTGAAGCTGGCGATTCTGTCACTTGCTCCAAATGCTGACTATAAATCATTGGAATCACAATGTGAGACACCTTACATTGGCTACAATCCATTCTTTACTAGCAACAAAAAACTCAGAGAGAGCAATCCTGCGTCTGATACAAATGCACTTCTGCGACTCAAGCCTTAGAGTTCCACGTAGCCAACAGAGCTTACACAAAGCTTAGGACTGCATCTCTGCTCTTCATGTGACACTGAGCCAGGTACAAGTACAGTCACATGGGAAGAAGGGAAGCGGGTCACATGCTTTATAATACAGATCCGGGGAATTGTTTCACTTATGGCAGCTGAATAGAGCAGCAGAAGCATGAAGGAAAGATATGCTCTGCTGCAGACAGGACGATATAGAGAACCTGTTGATCTGTCCTCCATTGGCAAACCACAGGCTTACATTTAAAGGATAAGTTCACCTTTGGGAACATGTTACATGTTCCACCCGTTTTTAGGGTGGAACATGTAACATGTTCCCATAGCCGCAGCCGCTGCCCCCCTCCCACTCACAGAAAGTACGGGGAGAAGTCTCCCCGTAGTGTCAAATTTAAAAACAGCACGGCTGTGCTGGGCTCCGCCCACACACCAACATCATTCATTTATGGACTTCCGTGAACAAAAGAACTGTAAGTCCTGACAGCCTTAGCAGCTGAGGGCTTGTAGTTTTCAAAGAAAATTGTGATAGTTCACTGAAGCTTCTTGTCAGTAGGTCTGCTTGCTTGTACATCCTGTACGGCAAACAGATATTCTGACAGGTCTGCAGGAGACATGCATGGCATCAGCGATCTACTGATCATTGGTGCAATGCTTTCTAGGCTCCTATAGACAAAAATAATAAATGCACATTTTTTTTTACCTGCAACTATCACCGTACTGTCAGAGGGAGGGGGGGGGGGGGGCTGCGGCTATGGGAACATGTTAAATTTTCCACCCTAAAAACGGGTGGAAAATGTAACATGTTCCTAAAGGTGAACTTATCTTTTAAAGGCTATATTCACCTTTACCAGAAATAGCCAATGAAGTCATAGGACCTGGTAGGTATTAAAAACTGGCATGCTTTTAAGCCTCCTGAAAGCCTGGCTGAAAAAGTCCCAGTTAGCAATCCCTATGTCTTGCCTTGTCGCTAGTAGAGCATTGATTTTCACTCCTGTAATCCTGGCAGTCAGTGTACAATGGTTTTCGCATCTTAACAGGGTAGGGCATGGGGATTGTCAACAGGGAGTTTTTCAGCCAGGCCTTCAGGGGGGCCCAAATGGCCTACAGTTGTGACAATAAAATTGGCCATAGATGGACTGAAATTCATCCAGTTCTGCAGGGATTGGCCAAATTTTTATCCATCTATTGCTGTTCCCATTCGAGTTGATCTACTGATCAACCTCTTTCAAACCACCTTGTTGGAAATATTTCCTTTGATCACCACTGCAGCCAAATGGCTGTAGCACTGATCAGTGTATTCTGACAGTGGAGTCCTCCACTGTCAGCATATAATAACACAATGGGGAGGATTCCTCCATCCACTGCGCTTGTGTGGATGGGGGAATCCATTAAGTTTTTTTGATCAGTCTTCTAGTAGCCTAAAACTAATGAACATTTCACAAAGCTGCACAGTTTAAGATCTACTGAAGCCCCTTGAACGCATAGGCTATTTTCTGGAAAAGGTGACCCTGGCTTTTACAAATACATATTCTCTCAGGTTTCTATTTAGGGAACGATAAAAGCGATGTTCCAGTTGATCTGGAGCCTGCTCCTCTGCCTTTATCGGGTCTATGTAGTAAGGTTCCCCTTACCACAATCAGCAGCCGTGCTTCTGCATTTCATCTGGCTGAACCAATTGTTGGTGAAATCCAATACTTCCAAGCAACCCTTTAAAGACAAAAGGAGCTCTCATCAGCAAACATCAGAGTGGCCGAATGAAGAGACTTCCATCTGTCAAGAAACCAGAATTCTTCCAGGCAGTGGATGATGAGCTCTGTGCCATTAGGCGGCTATGTGATGAATGGTTACATATGCCAGCAAAGAAAAAAGTTCAGAATGTACAGAAAGTCCTATACAGGTGTAAGAGAGAGGAAAAAACACAGTGGTGCCACTCTAAGTGTAGATGTTGAATAAAATCAAGCAATTTAATACGTTAAAAAACTCACAAGTGTA
The DNA here is from genome assembly GCF_062004578.1 of Staurois parvus. NCBI lineage: Eukaryota > Metazoa > Chordata > Amphibia > Anura > Ranidae > Staurois > Staurois parvus. Next base: position 1,426,074 of record NW_028318530.1, read on the forward strand.
GGATAAAAAAATGGCATGTCATAATGCAGAGTGTCCCGACGGTGCTGTGGCTAGATCCTGTGCGGTCCTCATCATCCCAGCCGCTCTGGTGGTGTCCAGGGCTCCAGGAATAGCAGAGAGGCATGGGGAGGCTTGCAGCTGACGATGTCACCTGGAACCGGAAGACTGAGTGCGGCACGTGTTCTTGGCATGCACGCTCCTTCGCAGGCCATACGTTTAACCCCACATGGAGTACTTTTTGGGAATGCAAGCCTTGCTGCCCTCAACGGACCAGGGAAATCCAAAGAAGCTGTGTGCAAAGAAACAAACAGAGGGCGCACAGGCCTAGTGTATTACCTTCTAAAAATGAGATTTATTTAATAAAAAGTAGTATATTCACAAAAGAATAAAATCAAAGGCACATCACAAAAAAAAAAAAAAGACAGCATGGTCCAATCCCCCTAGAAGGTGGCTGTTTGGGGACTGTAGGCCTGCAAATGGCTGACGCGTTTTGCGGCAGAACCTCTTCCTCAGGGCCCCGAGGGCTGTGCCTTTGATTTTATTCTTTTGTGAGTATACTACTTTTTATTCAATAAATCAAATTTTTATAAGGTAATGCACTAGGCCTGTGTGCCCTCTGTTTGTTTCTTTGCACACACATCCATTCTATACAGTTGTAACTGCTGGTTCACACTAGTGTGATTTCTGATGCGACTTGAGTTGCACAGAATCGCATGACATGGCAAATCACAAATTATATTCAATGGTGCCCATGCTCATCAATGCAAATCAGCATTGTGCGATTTTGGAAAATGTTCCTGTGCTACTTTGGTGCAATTTACAGTGCAACTTTGTCCCATAGATTATGCCAAAATGCAGCTAAGTCGCATCAAAGATGCACTACATGATTGCACTGAAAATTGTGGCAAAATTGCAGTGCAGTAGTGCGAACAGAGCCTCAACACACAGAAAAAAAAAAAAAAAAAAAAAAAAAAAAAAAAAACACATTGCATTATATACTACGTTGCTAAAAAAAAAAAAAAAAAAAAAAAAAAAAAAAAAAAAAAAAAAAAGGGGGAAGAAGGGGAGGTTCACTGTGCAGGTATGTCTGGCCAAAAGGTCCACTTTAGTCTAGGTTCACACCTGCGTTTTCCGCTGAGGTTTGTGGAAACGCACAGCAGTCCATTGAACATGATTTCCTATAGGACAGGTTCACAACTCCACGCTTTCAACCCGTGCATTTTTTGGAAAGAGTAAGGGACTTTTAAATGCAAAATGTTGCATTTTTGCTTCAATAGATTTCAATGGAGATGCTGCAGAAAAGCACGTAACGCATTTTTGATGCGTTTGATCTGCCCAGCAACAAGTTAAAAAAAAAAAAACGCAAGACGCACTACAGAAACAGAGCAAATGCAAACTGCATAGGTGTGAACCTAGCCTTAAACAGGTCTGACAGATCAGAGTCCATTTTTTTCCCATAGTCATAAGGAAATATTAAACGATAACAGAAACATTTGCTCATGGGGTAAGATATAAAGCACCTGCATAGCTGATGTGCTCCTCATGAAACCTATACCTGACTTTTGTAAGCCGATCCAGCCTGTTAATAATGTAGAGCGTTACAATAGAGAAAGCCGCGATGCAGAGCGCCGGAGGTCTGAGCGCTCACAACGTCGCACTCTATCCCAGTTCCTGTCCTTATGTCAACACACGAGAGAATCCTTTACATAACTGAGCAGAACCTCCAGTACGGATCCTGTTTTTACACAGCGTGGCTTGTGGAAGATGAAGTTTGATATGGTTAGTAGCAGCTAGAAGGGGAGAACAATGAGCCCATTCTGCCAGACACAAAAAAAACGAGATATGATACTTTTAAATTCCATCCTCAGAAAATCTCCGGGGAAAGAGGTCATCGCTCTGTTTATAAACGAACGCCTGACAAACAAAAACAACATTTTCCTCGCCGCTGCCAACATACGAAATTGAAAAGTAGCACCGATTAGGTCAAATCTAATATTCTTAATTCTAAAAAACAAAATTAACAGGAATATACGACAAAACTAGAATGTAGACAAAATTCTACGCTGGGATACATTCCCCATCAACTGACCTGGGAAACATTAAAACGCAAGGAAAGTCTGTAGGTGAGCTGGGAAAACCATTAGGCCTCAAGCACACAGGGTGCATGCCCAGTTCTCCTAAAACGCCTTTTCTCCTGGCGGCAGCATTTTGGCAGAAAAAAAAAAGAAACGCTTGATGTGTGTAAACAGGTCTAGATGCCTTTACCCCCGGTTCACATATATGCAGCCATGCAGGCCGTGTTTTCCATGGGCACAAGAGCCCATTCATTTGAATGGACTCCCGTGCCCCGTGACACACAGGGAAGAAGTCCCTGCACTTCTTTTGAAAACGCAGCCCGCATGGGAACCTCGGTTCCCAGTACGGTTGCGTTTTCCAGTGCGGGCGGTGTGCTATTAGAACTAATGGCACCCGCCCGCGGGTATGCATTTCTCTGTGCGGGTGGTGCAGCGGCACCACCCGCACAGATGTGAACCTAGGGTGAGGTGTGTCAAACGTTTGGGCGTTAATTCATTTTATTGGCCATAATAATAATTTTTTCTGGCCATTGAAATGAATGAAGTGCAAAAATTAAAAAAAAAAAAAAAAAAAAAATATTACTCAAACAAGGCTGCCGCTGTTACAAAGGGAACTGACCCTCATAGAATTGTACAATCATCATAGTAGCATAGCCTAAACATAAATAACAATCATATACAGTGTTCCATATGACAATTACTCGTAAAGTCCATATACTATGAATAATTATAAACGTGACTTGTGCAGTGATCTTCCTGTAAAAGTGCTGAGACAACACACTGTGCTCCCCACCGGTGGTACCCCTCACTCACCGACTAGTATGGACTCTAGATCAGAGTCAAATGCTCTTAGTGGGAAAAGCCCGGAATAGCTGGCATTTGTAGTCCTCGAGATGGGTGTATTCCTTTAATTACGAGGATGACCATATGCGATAGCCAAGAATTTAGGCACTCATAAGGAATGAAAAATATAGCCACATAGTGAAATACATAGTAGAATACTGTTTATTAAAAATTCCAGATAAAAGTATGTATTCCACTCACATAAGTAAAATATTGCCACGCATTGAGATAAACAAATCGGAAGAGGAAGCGGCGCACCACGGATCGGATATTACATCACCAGAGCTCTCATCCTCTGACGCATTTTACCTCTTCCACTGGGCGTCCTCAGAGGCTCGCCCACTGGGCGTCCTCAGAGGCTCGCCCAGTGGGAGGGACGAAACACGTCAGAGGACGAGAGTCACAGTGACGTAATATCCGCTGGTGCGCCACTTCCATTTCCGGTTTGTTTATCTCTATGCGTGGCAATATTTTACTTATGTGAGTGGAATACATACTTTTATCTGGAATATTTAATTTTAAAGACCATATATATATTTATTTTTCCTATTTGGGAGGGGGGGGTTATATATGCTTAATCCGCCACTATGTACCCCCTGCCCCCCAGCATTTACTCACGGCATCATTGTATTGCAGGATCAGTGTACAACTTTCTTTTTCTATTTTAACAAGTCTTTTACCATACATATCCACAGGAGAAGCCAGAGCGTGTGACATCAGCACATACTGGAACGTGGCGGCCATCTTATTGGTTTGAAACATATTCATCTTTATGGTGACATGCTGTTTTATCAGTTACTTTGATGTACGTTTTATACTACGCTTTGAGGCAATAAATCTTTTTTATTTACTACACTATGAGGATCTTTTTGTTTTTTGAATGGGATTGTCCTCTAGGAGGATAATTCTTTTCTGCAGGTTCATCTTTTAGTTGCTTTTGGAATTATTCGGCAGGTGTTTATCCATCTACCATTGGGGGCCAGTTCGATCATTTTGGAGCCATAAAGTGTCCAGGTCCATGGCATACTTTTGGAATTTGCATTGCGCATTTTGACCTGTCCATAACTGGGGGTCAATTTGGTCTTGTAGGAGGCAGAATTTTTTGGGTGTTGGTGATGGTGGATTTTCTTCATCTTCCAGACCAGATTTGAAGCATTCATGACAGCATTGGTGTCCCAGTGAAAAGGGGCTTATTTTATATTATAAATTTCTACTACATGCAAATAAATTTCATTTATTTTCCATAAACTTTTTGGTTATATGAAGCGTCGCACCTTTATGTTTTAATAGCCATGTGCTGGCAGTTTCTGACATTTCAGGTTTAGTTGCGCTTTCACCCAGCCTGTAAGGTTCCATTAACACGTATGTAGTTGTGATGGCGCATGCACGTATTTTAAGGTTTTTTTGTATGTCCCGTTTAGGCTATCTCATGCATTGCAATGGGCTATCCTACATGCGAAAACAGAAGTGCATGGCCATTTTTATAAATCACGCTGCACATTGGTACCATGTGTTTTAAAATTCAATTTTGGGCCAGCATTAGCAAGGTGCGTTGAGTGACAATAAGAATTATGTTACCATTTAAACATCATTAGGTTTTCTGTTCCCTAAAAAGAGTGCGCATGTTATAAAGTTTAAACCCAAAAATAATGAAGCCAACTGTTCCTGGCCTCCTGCACTACATTCCCGCCTGTGGTTAGCCAGGAAACCAAAAATACTACTGCAACCTTCTCACTGACACCATGCTGACCAGGCCATGTGCCTGACTATTTACAGGCACAGACCATGGTCATACTGCTCTCAAATATAGCAAAATGAAACTGCACTGTGGCACCTGTGACTCCTCTGACAGCTATTCCAAGTGTTCAGATTTAGATGACTTCAAGCACTGTTAATGGGTATACAAGGACAGCGATACCAGAGAGAACATACAGGGACTCTGCACACATCATGAATCCAATGTAGATTCTAAGTTCAGAACCCCTTCTATGTACATGTACACAGCACATCCCAGCATGTAGACAGACCACAGACATCTATGGATTTATGCAGTTTTCCTTTTTATCTAGCGGTGTGGAAGATCCTTCTATTGTGCATCTTGTTACGTGGTTTGATCGAGTGCCAAACAATGGGCTGACTAATGCAAGCTACACCTGGGGGATTAGTTTTCAATGAAAATTCAACGTAATCCCATTCTCTGAATGATCCGAAGTGACTGAACAATAACTAGCTATTCTGCAACTGTTCTATGTGTTTTGTACAATTTTAGAAGGAATGTCATCAGCCTTGGAAAAGGAGAAAACAGCTTTAGTGTGTAATTGCCATGTATCCTAATCAGTCATTTTTATTTATAAAATACAAATCAATCATCAGCACAGAATGCTTTTCTAAGAAGTCTGAAAAAACATAACTGTCAACTTCTATTTCTATCAGTTGTCAGACATCGTTCTTGTGAGAAGAACGTTTTGATTGTTGAATAGATCGTTCTTGGAAGTAGAATATTGTATTTGGATTATAGATGATCAAACCAAGCTGCCAAAATAGCCCATTAATGGGCCACAGACAAGAAGCTGGCCAAGGTTCTATATTCCTATGTAGTCATAAACAAAATGGAGTACGGAGTTGCCTACAAATGGGGTGATGTGTCCTAAGCCCTGATTCACATATATGCGGCTGTGCAGGGCGTGTTTTGAGTGGGCACAAGAGTCCATTCATTTGAATGGACTCCCGTGCTCCGGGACACGCAGGGAAGAAATCCCTGCACTTCTTTGGAAACCACAGCCTGCACGGGAACCTATGTTCTCAGTGCGCTTGTGATTTCCAGTTTTTGGCGGTGTGCCATTAGAATTAATGGCACCCGCCCACGGGTCAGCATTCTTCTGTGAGGGTGGTGCGGCTGCACGGATTTTTGTGCGGATTCGCAGAGGCACCACCCGCACATATGTTAACAGCCTTAAAGTGGAACTGAAATAAAAAAGTGAATATTTGCTATGTTATAGGGTGGGGTTCCTCAACCAGGGTTCCTCCAGAGGTTGCTAGGGGTTCCTTGAGCAATGAGCAATTTCTGCCTCTCAGATAAGTTTCCACTGACACCATTGATCTTTCTAGCTATCCATAAGGGGGGTAATTCTTCCCAATGTCCATAAGTGTAAAGCTGGCCATAGACGGTTCTAATCTAGGCCGGTTCAGCAGGGACTGGTCAAGATTGAAACCATCTATGGACAGGCTGAATGTACCCAAGTTGATCGATCGACCTGAGTACAACCAGCCGGTCGGATTTTACATGTGATTATTGCTAGCAGCTATTAGGAGCTGCTAGCAATAATCACTGTTTTCCCATCAAGAATGGCTCCCCCCCGCTGGGAGAACACAATGACTCCATGGGAGGGATTCCCCCATCAACATGGTCTGTGTTGATGGGGGAAACTAGCAATTTCGCTTCATCTATGTTCCGGCATTCATTCCACTGACCATTACACCAAAGTATCATGAATATAGATCTTGTAATATTTTTGCAGGAGTTGATTGTGATCTGAAAATTATTTCAAGGGTTCCTCTATGTTAAAAAGGCTGTAACATTTTGTCTAGAATTCCTCCTGAAAAATAGCAGTACACTTCCTGGTATGCGAGGGTGCCTAGGCACTCCTGGTGATTCAGTCTCACAACTGTGTATCTGCAGTGTGAGACCTCAGGCACTGCTGTCTGACTGCTAGTCCCAGGAATTTGGATAGATCACTGCTGTGCTCCTCACTACTTACTTTCCTCTGCTGAAGAGTGACACAAGGAGGTAAAGCCTGCCTCTACCAAGATGGTCAACTTCACACTGTGACACAGAACAAGATATGGTACATTAGCAAGGCCCCTTTCACACGGGGCAAACTCTGCCAAGATCAGCAGGGGATCTGTCCAGTGATCGGAGCAGAACAGGCAGAGGATACAGTTTATGCAGAGCAGACACAGACAGAGCCCACTCTGCTCTACTAGCGGCCAGGAGTCTGCTGTCACCAGACTGCCCTCTGATCCAGTCAACCTAGACGGAGGTGGATAGATCCCCTTCCATTTTTTTTTTTTTAGCTGGCCAGATCGGACTGGAGGTAGGTGGGTGTAAAAGGACACAAGTCCATTTACACCTGTCAGTCCATAAGGATGAATAGACCATTCGATCAGGTCTGCTTGAATAACTGACAGGCAGACCCGATCAGGCCCGCCAGGTGAATAGGACCTCATGGGGAAGAGATCATCTGCCTTTTTTTTTTCTTTTTCGGGGGGGGGGGGGGGGGGGGGGGGTACAGATTCCAGAGTTCATTTTCTATTTAAAGTGGAACTAAACACTGCAATACTCCCCTCCAACAGATATCTGCAAGGTACTTGATCAGTGCTGACATCTCCTCACATGCTTTTGGTTTACAGATCTTCGGCCGCTTTGAAACTCAGTGCTGTGGTCCTTTCTCACAGGTGGCTGGGATCGGTTAAAACAGGCAGCTGAGCCATAGTTTTGACACCCCCTCCACAACTGCCCACCTAAATTCTAACATTACAGATGGACAGGGCTGTATACATGCCATGATTGCAACAATTTTAACTTAGCCTGCAGAGTTTGACAGTCAAACGTGCTCACTGCGGTCAACGGGAGCGTACTGCAACTATGGACCAAACACCTGCCTTACGACTGTGGTTCGATATTTTAATACAAGATACAAAAACTGGGATTAAAGAAAAAAAAAAAAAAGGAGCAGACATTCAGGAGGCAGCAGTATTGCCTCGTGAAAATCTGCCTGCTGGTGCTATACCTCCCTCTGAAAAGCGATCCAACAAAGATAGCTTTATAATAAATAAACGCTGCCACCCATGTGAAAAAGCCCTATAAGTATTACCACAGAAATTTGACCACAATTTTAAACCACCCATACATGGATGAAAATGCAGACAGTTTAGTAGGGACTGGACAAATTTCAATTCATATACGGGCTAGCTGGTTGTACAGAAGTTAATAAATCGACTTGTATCAACAACCCTGTCAGGTTTTTCCAAACGATCAGTGCGGCTGGCTATAGTCAGCAACACTGATCATTGTATTATGATGGTGGGGAAGGCTCCTTGCCAGTAGAACACTGCTTATTCCAAACAAAGGAGAGGGGGAAAGGAGAGGTTTGGGAGCTCACAGAGGACATTACAAGGAGGCAGAAAAACACAGTGAGAAACTATTTAAAGTGGAGTTCCAGTCAGTTTTGTGTTCATTAAAAGTCAGCAGCTACAGTTTTTGTAGCTGCTGACTTTTAACAAACACACACCTGTCCCAGGGTCCAGCGATGTGCTCACCCGCGCCGTCCCTTCTCTGCCTCTTCTCTCCTTGGCGCTAACATCACAACAGTGGGCACAAGGTTGCGACAGCTTGCGGCTTCACAGTTGGATGCCCACTGCGCATTCTGATTGGTCCGACAGTCTTCTGGGCCCTGTGAAAGTTCCCAGGAGACTGCAGGAGGAAGGAGGGGGCCGAACTTCTGGCTCACTTCGCCGTGGTGAACTGAGCTGGAAGTGGGAACCTGTCAAAACCAGGTATCCACTCCCCCTTCACCCCCAAAAGGTAGGTGAGGTGGAGTGGAGTGAAAGGGGGGGGGGGGGGGGAGTAGAGGAGCATCCACTTTTGGGTGGCACTCCGCTTTAATGAAAAATACAATACAGGGCCATTAAAGTGTTACTATACCCAGGACCCTGCATTCACTATATCTGGTCTCCCACAGTACACAGAAATGCAATTATTTTAGTAAAACTGCTAAATACCTGATTAAAGCTTGTAGAGGAGTTTTCATTCTCCCCTGATTGTCCTATGAGGCTGCATAACCACTGACCCTCTGTCTGGACAGAGCTGGCCCTGTGCTGATCAGCTGCACCCGTCCAAGAAAAAAAACCCATAAAACCAAATAAAAACACCTCACTATACAGCAATACACACCAAACTGTGCATGTGCAGCTTGCCCGCAAGGCTCTACTGTTAGCAGATGGATTGGGGACTGTAGAAGAAGGGGAGGATCAGAGAAGACAGGATCAAACAGCCGTTTTTAAACAATGCGGAGGATTAACCCCTTAGGTTCCACAGTGAGTATAACAAGCATGCTTTACTGCATATACAGACTGATTTTACTGTTGTGGGTTTAGTATTACTTCTAGAAGTGGATGTGTATGGATTTTATCCGCAGAATACGGATATGGTTTAATGACACTTTACAAAAGAAAACAAATGAATGAAGTCTATTCAGACATGGATATACATACAAGTCAAGCAATGCGCATACATTAGGAATACTCACTCCTCACTGTATGGCACATTCAGGCCTATGAATCTAAGCATTCTACTGCATCCACTTTAACAGAAGAAAATACAAGTCATTGATGTATTCAGCCTGCCTGCAGACAATAGGGACAATTCAGTCCTATGAAGGGCCTGGTGCTGGAGCGGCCTCACACTGGCTGTGCAATGGAAACTTCTGCAGGCTTTTCAGAGTCCCAGTTCACAACAGCCGTTGCAATCAATCACACAATAATGCTTGTGTTGCTCGGCCCAGAAAGGAGTTCAATGTCCCAGACTCATTTTAACCCAAGGGCTGTCTCTCCAGCACGATAGGAGCGAGCCAGCGGCACACAAGTGGAAGGAGGCAGAACGCACGGTTTGCGTGGAAATGGATAAGAAATGACCATCTATTTCCAGCCAGGAAGCCTCTATGCGCCCCTCTTTCTCATGCTTCCCCCATTCTAAACAGAGGGATGAATAGGGCTCTGTGTTCAGGAGCTGACAGCTCGGAGGCCAGCCGCAGCAGGTATGCACTGCACAAGGGAAAGCAGACACGGCCAACATTTCCCCAACTGTCAGCAATGGAATATTTGCATCCTAAAGGATACTATAGCTGGGTGGCCACCTCGTCCCTTTAAACCCGAACACACATTAATTCCACAGGTTCTGAAGCTCATTTAATGCATATAAGGCACTAGGTGAGTTTAATTACCACCGTAATCAGCCACAGGACTTGTGTCATTAATATGTGTTCAGGTTTAAAGGGACGAGGTGGCCCCCCTCGCTATATTGCTGGCTCCAATGCTACAGGCATGTCACCTCTCTAACCACACTGGGGATAAAAATGGTCTATTAGCAGCACGCTGGGCAACTTAGCACATGGCAAGCTTATATTCAGCTATAAAAATCAATGAGCACATAACAGGATGGGCTTGTATGGAAAAGTCATTATGTGCACTCAGCAGCATTAATCCTGCAACAATGTATCGGTCTGATCTCCAGCGTCAGCTGGAATAATAACAGGCTTCCTGCCCATCACTTACATGTGAATGCTGAGCCACTGCAGAGAGCATGTATTGCTGCATGTGCTACTGCAACCAGGGAGCTGTCAGAGCATCTCATAGACAAAACATAATCATAGCATAGAATCCCACACCGATCCCAGACACAATCCGTCTGTGTATACAGGAGAATGGTGGAGGGAAATCAACTGACAGAAAAATCAGCAGGGTTTATAGTACAGTGCAGCACTGCAGACTGACACAACAGAAGAATATGCAACTGGCAGTACAACACTGGAAACTGACACAACAGAAGTATCATCAGCATGGAGAGTAGAACAGGGGTCGTCAACATACTAGACATGAGGAGGGGGCTGCAGCCCCTGAGATCCCCAGGGGGGTGAACACAAAATATTCAGTATATAGTACTACAGGGGAATGGCAGAGATTGGCGACATAGTGCAGGTGATGGTCAGAGACCGGTACCGTGCCGCTGAAGGTGGTCAGAGACCGCTGACATAGTGCGGGAGATGGTCAGAGACCGCTGACATAGTGCGGGAGATGGTCAGAGACCGCTGACATAGTGCGGGAGATGGTCAGAGACCGCTGACATAGTGCGGGAGATGGTCAGAGACCGCTGACATACTGCGGGAGATGGTCAGAGACCGGTACCGTGCCGCTGAAGGTGGTCAGAGACCGCTGACATAGTGCGGGAGATGGTCAGAGACCGCTGACATAGTGCGGGAGATGGTCAGAGACCGCTGACATAGTGCGGGAGATGGTCAGAGACCGCTGACATAGTGCGGGAGATGGTCAGAGACCGGTACCGTGCCGCTGAAGGTGGTCAGAGACCGCTGACATAGTGCGGGAGATGGTCAGAGACCGCTGACATAGTGAGGAAAGACAAAACAGAGGGCGCACAGGCCTAGTGCATTACCATAAAAAATGTTTAATAATAAATAAAGTAGGTGTTGTACTCACAAACGACAATACAGTCAAGGCACATCATAAAGAACATCTGGGTCAACACCGCGCTGAGTAACAGTCCGTAATAGGGAGTTTAGACATCCAAAAGGCTGACGCGTTTCGAGGACTTGCCTCTTCCTTAGAGCCCTGAGCGCTGACATAGTGCGGGAGATGGTCAGAGACCACTGACATAGTGCGGGAGATGGTCAGAGACTGGTACCGTGCCGCTGAAGGTGGTCAGAGACCAGTACCGTGCCGCGGCAGATGGTCAGGGACCGCTGACAGAGTGCGGCAGATGGTCAGGGACCGCTGACAGAGTGCGGCAGATGGTCAGGGACTGGTGACGTGCTACGGTTGTAGTTGAAAGCAACAGGAAACTGTTAGAAACTGGGAACGTTACAAGAAACAGATAGAAATCACTGCCATTATAGTTACTTTACAAAGCAATGATCCCACTACTGTCTGGTGGCCACACCATAAGTACTGAAGGGCCTTGGGCCACAGGTGGGGGCCAGGACTATATAGTATCACAACAGAAGAACTATCAGCATGGGTAATACTGGCAGTGCAACACTACAAACTGACACATCAGAGGAATCATCAGCATGAATAGTGGTGGAAGTAACGGTATAAACTGACACAAGAGAATAATCATCACTATGGATAGTAGTGGCAGTATATAGACTGACACAACAGAAATATTAATCATCATGAATACTAGTGACCATGTAACACTATGAAACAGATACAGCAGAATCATCATCACTATGGATAATGGTGGTAATGTAACATTATAGACTGGCATATCAGTAGGATATGGATAGAAGTGGCAGTATATAGACTGACACACGACAGCTATCATTACTATAGATATAAGTGGCACTATATAGACTGACACACATCATATGGATAGAAGTGTCAGTGTGTAGACTGACACACATCATATGGATAGAAGTGGCAGTGTGTAGACTGACACACATCATATGGATAGAAGTGGCAGTGTGTAGACTGACACACATCATATGGATAGAAGTGGCAGTGTGTAGACTGACACACATCATATGGATAGAAGTGGCAGTGTGTAGACTGACACACATCATATGGATAGAAGTGGCAGTGTGTAGACTGACACACATCATATGGATAGAAGTGGCAGTGTGTAGACTGACACACATCATATGGATAGAAGTGTCAGTGTGTAGACTGACACACATCATATGGATAGAAGTGTCAGTGTGTAGACTGACACACATCATATGGATAGAAGTGGCAGTATGTAGACTGACACACATCATATGGATAGAAGTGTCATTGTAACACTATCAACTCCTAGAGCTGAATCCTCATCCGTGCAGACAGAAGTGTCACCTACAGACCGGCACACGACACTCATCGGCAGTATGGACAGCAGTGGCAGTATACAGACTGATGGCAGAGGCTCCCCCCTCCATGTACCTCGATCCACTTCTGAGCCTCAGTACAGGCAGCCTCCGGGTGGGAATCCGGGGTGATCTCCTCCAGATCCAGTGCAGGGCTGGCCATGTTCGGTGTCCTCAGGCTGAAATCCCACAAATCCTGCCCGTTCCCCGGTGATGGAGAGAAGAGAATCCCCGCTCCGTGCAACGTGATCCGAGCCACACACCAGCTAAAAATAATCCGCCGATTGCAGCTCTACCTTCAGTCCATGCAAATCCCGAGGCCGCCTCCTCCCCCTCCTCCTCCCGGCTCTAATCACATGGCAGAGAGACACCACTGTTACTGCCCGACACTCATCCCACCACCCTCTCCCCACAGATCCCTACACATCACACCACCCTCTCCCCACAGATCCCTACACATCCCACCACCCTCTCCCCACAGATCCCTACACATCACACCACCCTCTCCCCACAGATCCCTACACATCCCACAGATCCTTACACATCCCACCACCCTCTCCCCACTGATCCCTACACATCCCACCACCCTCTCCCCACAGATCCCGACACACCCCACCACCCTCTCCCCACAGATCCCTACACATCCCACAGATCCCACCACCCTCTCCCCACAGATCCCTACACATCCCACAGATCCTTACACATCCCACCACCCTCTCCCCACTGATCCCTACACATCCCACCACCCTCTCCCCACAGATCCCGACACATCCCACCACCCTCTCCCCAGAGATCCCTGCACATTCCCCCATTCCCTGCCTGCAGGTCCCTACACATGCCACAATTCCCTGCCTGCAGATCCCTACACATCCCACCATTCCCTGCCTGCAGATCCCTACACATCCCACCATTCCCTGCCTGCAGATCCCTACACATCCCACCATTCCCTGCCTGCAGATCCCTACACATCCCACCATTCTCTGCCTGCAGATCCCTACACATCCCACCATTCTCTGCCTGCAGATCCCTACACATCCCACCATTCCCTGACTGTAGATCCCTACACATCCCACCATTCCCTGCCTGCAGATCCCTACACATCCCACCATTCTCTGCCTGCAGATCCCTACACATCCCACCATTCTCTGCCTGCAGATCCCTACACATCCCACCATTCTCTGCCTGCAGATCCCTACACATCCCACCATTCTCTGCCTGCCGATCCCTACACATCCCACCATTCTCTGCCTGCCGATCCCTACACATCCCACCATTCTCTGCCTGCAGATCCCTACACATCCCACCATTCTCTGCCTGCAGATCCCTACACATCCCACCATTCCCTGACTGTAGATCCCTACACATCTCGCCATCTACGGATCCCTACACATCTTGCCATCTACAGATCCCTACACATGCCACCACCCCCTGCCTACAGATCCCTACACATGCCACTACCCCCTGCCTGCATTGCCCATACACGCAGTTCTATTGTTTTCTATGGGCCCATAGACACAGAGAGTAAGGCTAGGTTCACACCTATGCACTTTGCATTTGATCTGTTTCTGCAGTGCTTTTTACAGTGCATATTGCGTTTTTGCACATGCACTTATCATGGGTTTTTTTTGGACAACCTGTTGCTGGGCAGATTAAAAATGCAAAACGCGTCAAAAATGCACTCAAAACACAGCACTTGCGTTTTGTATGCAGTTCCATTGAAGTCTATTGGACTAAAAACGCAAACTGCTGCGAGAAAAGAAGTCCCTGGCCCTTTCAAAAAAACGCGCCCTCAAAAACTGCATAGATGTGAACGTGATCAATAGGAAATCATGATCAATGGCATGCACTGCATTCCTCCAAATTGCAGAAAAAAAACACACAGGTGTGAACCTGACCTAAATATTGTCTATAGAACAATGTACATGGCTGCATGAGGCCTCATTCACACGAGGCATTCCAAAGGTCCATGCTTACCAACACAGGGATACACAAGTGCATTTACAGTATATGTACAGCTGAAAACAAAGAATTGAAAGCCTCAAATGTAGATACTGTATACCACTGCAAATACATATTAGAAAATTCAAAGAGATCAAAAAGTCCAACAAAAATAAAATACATCAACAAAGTCATCTAAGTGAAAAAGAGCATTCACATGAAACAGAGTCGTGTACACAAAGCTCTTCTTCAAACATCTGTGCACCAAACCACCCGTGACACCAGCACTGCTTACCAAAAGGTTAGACAGCGCTTCATTTTTGTGATTAGGATGTAGACCTAGTTCACGTATATGTGGTGCGGGAAACGCACCGTCTCCTGTCAGGGGCGAACTGACCATTTAGTCACTTGGGTACTGCCTGTGGGCCTGGGGTCAGTAGGGGGCCCCATGATATACCTCTGGTACCTTTCATAGGCTTTGTTGGGTGTGGTTTGAGTGTGGGTGAGGACACAGGGGCCCCATGATTTCCTATTGCCTGGGGGCCCCATGAGTTGTCAGTCCGCCCCTGCTCCTGAGCATTTCCTGCACTGCATTGAGATCGCCTTTCATTCATGTGATCTACCATCGGTGTCAATGTTAAATCAATGACACTGCAAAACGCAGTGCGATTGCAAGAATTGGATCGCATGGTTGTTCACACCCATGCGATTCAATTGCAGTGCAGCAAAAAAAAAAAAGATGCCTGTACCTTTTTTGTGTGGATGCAGTGCGAACTGAGCCCATACAAAATGAATGGACTCAAACTGCACTGAAAAGAATCGCGTGATTTGAACAGGAATGTGGTGCGATTCCTGTCCAAATCACATGCGATTTCCTGCACCGCTATAGTGTGAACCCAGGCTAATGTCAATGCATGAGAAAGTCAACTGCCCATATTGTGAGGTATCATCATCCATTTAAATCCAGCCAAACCAATCAAAACCAAACCTTAGTGGGATTTTATGGGTTCCATACCTGTATTATTCAGTCACAAAAATACATCTCTTGTTGTAAATTATTAAAGTGATTATGAAGCTTCGGGTTTTGTTTTATTAAAATAATAAACATGTCATACTTACCTTCTCTGTGTGATAGTTTTGCACAGAGCAGCCCCAGTCCTCCTCTTCTCAGGTCCCCACCAGCACTCCTGGCTCCTCCTCCTTATCCAGTGCCTCCACAGGAAGCAGCTTCCTATGGGGCACTTGTGTGAGCTCGCTCCCAACCCACAGACAGTAGGGCTCGCCCCCAAAGCACAGAGCTTGATTGACACCAAATGGATCTGCTCTATGAGGAGGGAAAGAGCAGAGAGAGCAGCTGCCTCCATGAACAGCACTGACTCGCAATGGGGCTCAGGTAATTATAGGAGGGGGGATCTCAGGCACAGAAGGATTTTTACCTTAATGCATTGAATTAAAAAAAAAAAGAAAGCAAGGCTTTAGAACAACTTTAAAATCTTATAAAAGCATGTATATAAGGCCCCTTTCACACGAGCAGGCTGATTGGACGCTCCATTGCTTTCTATGGAGCAGTGAGTGTCCGCTTACACCTGCCTGCATCCGATCCTGTCCGCTAAAAACAGGCAGATGGTGATCCGTTCCCCATCCGCCTATTGAATGGGATGGAAACAGACAGGTGGTCCATTTCCGTCCGACAACCCATAAAGGACAGCAGGCTGTGCCCGTGTCTTCTCTTCATAAGCGGAGCAGACCTGGATCTGTCATCCACTTGCTCAGTGAGGATCACCAGGCAGATCTTCCGCTGGGCAAGCGGATCCAATGACGAGTCTGCCCTGTGTGAGAGGGCCCTAAAGCAACAGTCACATGTTACAAAGATATATTCTACGTCCTTCAAAACACCATCAATAACATTTCTTATATTTGTTACAATATTGCATATTTATAATACAAAGTTCTTGCTGTCATCAAGTGAATAAACAGTTCTGAGCTCTCAAAGGAAAATAGTTTTATTATTTGATCGACGGCAAGAATGATATAGAGCAGGGGTCTCCAAACCTTCTAAACAAAGGATCAGTTAATTGACCTTGAAACTTTTGGGAGGCTGGACCAGGGGCAGGCTGACAACTCATGGGGCCCCTGGGCAATAGGGGATCATGGGGCGCCTGTGTCCTCGCACCCACACTCAAACCACACATAAAAAAGCCTATGAAAGGTACCAGGGGCATCTCATGGGGCCCCCTACTGACCCTGGGCCCTCAGGCAGTGCATGAGTGTTCAAATGGTCAGTCCGCCCCTCGGCTGGACTGTGGCCAGTGGGAGTAGAAATTTTCTTGGCATCAGTGGGAGCAAATAGTGCCCCATCTTTGGTATTATGGGAAGGAATGATGCAATATTGATGGTGTCAGTGGGAGAAATAATGCCCCATTGTTGATGTAAGTGGCAAGAATTGTTTCTATCAGTGGGCAGAATATTGTCCCTTAGCAGTGGGATGAATAGTTCCCCAAGGGCTGGATAAAGACAAGCAAAGACCTTCATCCAGCCCTGGGGCCACGGTATGGAGACCACCGTCATAGAAGAAAAAAGAGGGACAAAGGAATTTGGTTATAAAAGAGGGACAATGTGTAGAGTGTTACTCCAGCGCTACCAATCGGAAGTGCGAAAGAAATATATATATATATATATATATATATATATACACCTTTACATGCACATGAACTTTAATGGCATCCTACTCTTAGTCCATAGGGTTCAATATTGAGTTGGCACACCCTTTGCAGCTATAGCAGCTTCAACTCTTCTGGGAAGGCTGTCCACAAGGTTTAGGAGTGTATCTATGGGAATGTTTGACCATTCTTCCAGAAGTGCATTTGTGAGGTCAGGCACCGATGTCAGATGAGAAGACCTGGCTCGCAGTCTCCTCTCTAATTGATCCCAAAAGGTGTTCTATTGGGTTGAGGTCAGGACTCTGTGCCGGCCAGTCAAGTTCCTACACCCCAAACTCGCTCATCCATGTCTTTATGGACCTTGCTCTATGCACTGGTGCGCAGTCATGTTGGAACAGGAAGGGGCCATCCCCAACCTGTTGGGAGCATGAAATTGTCCAAAATGTCTTGGTATGCTGATGCCTTAAGAGTTCCCTTCACTGGAACTAAGGGGCCAACCCCAACCCCTGAAAAACAACCCCACACAATAATCCCCCCTCCACCAAACTTTCCACTTGGCACAATGCAGTCAGGTAAGTACCGTTCTGGCAACGCCAAACCCAGACATGTCCATCAGATTGCCAAAGAAACGTGATTCATCACTCCAGAAAACAAGTCTCCACTAATCTAAATTCCTGTGGCTGTGTGCTTTACACCACTGCATCCGTCACTTTTTTGCATTGCACTAGTTGATGTAAGGTTTGGATGAAGCTGCTTAGTCATGGAAACCCATTTCATGAAGTTCTCTACGCACTGTTGTTGTGCTAATCTGAAAGCCACATGAACTTTGCAGGTCTTTAGCTATTGACTCTGCAGACAGCTGGGGACTTCTGTGCACTGTGTGCTTCAGCATGCACCCTACTCTCTCATTTTACATGGCCTACCACTCTGTGGCTGAGTTGCTGTTGTTCCCAGTTGCTTCCACATTGTTATAATACCACCAACAGTTGACCATGGAATATTTAGCATCAAGGAAATTTCATGGATGGACTTATTGCAGAGGTGGAAATCTATTACGGTATCACGCTTGAATTCACTGAGCTCCTAAGAGCGACCCATTCTTTCACAAATGTTTGTAGAAGCAGTCTGCATGCCTAGGTGCTTGATGTTATACACCTGTGGCCATGAAGGTGATTAGAACACCTGAATCCAATGATTTGGAGGCCTGTCCCAATACTTTTGGCAATATAGTGTATATACGAGGTGCAACTGGTGCTATTCTAACCACGTGCATTACCACGTCTACTATTTCATCATCAACAGCAAGTTTGAACAAAGAGCAAAAGTGAAAAACAATCCACAACATTGCTGCCATTGCCGGTGTGTCATACGGAACAGTCCAGGCAATCCTCATGTGTGATTTGAACATGCGCCATTCCCTAGGCTGCTGACCCAGGAGCAGAAGGAACACTTTGTCGAAGTCTGCAAAGGATTCTGTCAGCATGCTGTGTATGACCCATCCTTCATGTCAAGGATTATTACCAGTGATGAAATTTGGGTATACAGGTTTCACACAGAATTTCATGTTTGCTCTTTGTTCTAACTTGCTGTCCATGATGAAAATAGCAGAAGTGGAAACGCACGTGGTCAGAATAGCACCAGTTGCACAGCTCTTAATGTACAGAGGATGATGTCTTTTGGCACACTGACTTAGGAAGGATGGTGCTCCCTGTGACTGTGTGTGCAGCCTTGTGCTGCCACCTGTTGGGGTGTTACAAAACTAGTCTCAAAACGTTTTGATACCACCTCGTATTTTTGGCGTGAACGAAGGCAGACATGGACCGGAAGTGACATAAGCAGAAGCTAATTCTGCTGTTCTTGTTTTACAGGGTTTCTATTCATTTTGAAGGGTAATCGCAATACTATTTTAATAAAATTGGATTTGATTGATTATACTACACCAGGAGACCTTTCTGTTTTTCCCCTTTATGGGCAAAGCAAACATGGCAATATAAACTGTGGAGGACCTTAAAGGGACCTATACCTGATTCTTGCTGTGTACTGGGAATATATGGTAGGAGGTCCTTAGTGGACAAAAGGGGAATTGGAGGATTTGACCAGAGAAGGAATCCAGGTGCGCAAACCTTGAAGGTCTATGTACAACTTTGTGAAGGTGAGAGTTCTGTGAGTACTGAGGTGACACGATTGATGTATAGTGTAAGATACAGTAGAGCACTATTATGGATGGTGATGGTTCTAGAATCACAGAAGAAGTCCTGTGCTTTTGATATATGAACTTTCTATACATTTAAAAAGAGATGGTATACCAACACCTTTATATTCATTTGGGTTCATTTGAATATATTTGTTTTCATTTTATTCTAGTATTATGGGTTTATATTTCAGTATTTTTGGTACTGGCATTTCTCAGTAACACCTGAATGAGAGGGGGTTCAGAACACAATTTTTTCCATATATTGATATAACATGGTAAGTTGTGATAGAGACCTCTCAATCATTTTGCTATACATGATTGTACATTATATCACACACTGTTATACAGTGGAGGAAATAAGTATTTGATCCCCTGCTGATTTTGAATGTTTGCCCACTCACAAAGAAATGATCAGTCTAAAAATCGAATGGTAGGTGTATTGTAACACTGAGAGACAGAATAGCAACAAAAAAAATTCAAAAGAAATGCATGTCTAATAAATTATGCACTGATTTGCATGTTCATGATGGAAATAAGTATTTGATCCCCTATTATTCAGCAGGATTTCTGGCTACCAGGTAACAAGCTGAGATTAGAAGCAGTCTCTTAAAGGGGATGCTGCTAATCTCATTTTGTTACCTGTATAAAAGACACCTGTCCACAGGAGCAATCAAACAATCAGATTCCAAACTCTCCACCATGGCAAAGATCAAAGAGCTGTCCAAGGATGTCAGGGACAAGATTGTAGACCTACACAAGGCTGGACTGGGCTACCAAACTATCACCAAGCAGCTTGGTGAGAAGGTGACAACAGTTGGTGCAATCATTCGCAAATGGAAGAAACACAAAACAACTATCAGTCTCCCTAGGTCTGGTGCACCATGCAAGATCTCACCTCGTGGAGTGTCAATGATCATGAGAACAGGGAGGAATCATCCCAGAACTACACGTGAGGATCTTGTCAATGATCTGGCAGCTGGGACCACAGTCACCAAGAAAACAATTGGTAACACACTACAATTTTGAGAAATAAACAATATTGTGGACTTTTTGCCACTAAACATGTCCAGTATAAAAATGTAAAAAATCAAATTTCATCATAAATGTAGGCCAAAATGTATTCTGCGACATGTAAACAAAATAGTCTTCCTCCCCATCAGAGATGCTCGATAATCACCAGGCACCGGCAGGTAATTACTGGCCAGGGCCGGTGATTGACAGCTGCTGCCGCGTACGGCAGTGCAGGTAGGGCGCGTGGATCGCGTGCGCCCCCTACCCAGAAATGTAAAATCACGTATATATACGTGATTTTGTGCCACCCTGTAGCAGTATTTCTGCTATAGGGCAGTCAAGAAGCAGTTAAACAAATCCTCCTACATAAGTTGTACTTGTTTATCTGTAGCCCTCTCTTCCCTACAGCCATTCAAAGTGCAAAATATATACAGCTTGGAAAGCAGGGGGAGGGGAGCTGAAGTTACACTTTGCAGAGCTCAGTGGGGAGATCTGAGAGATGATTGTAGGGATGGGACACACACCCCGTCACACAGCACACAAGAACAAAGCTGAGGCTGTCAATCACAGGCTGTGTGCTTGATCTCTGTCCCCTGTCAATCTTGGCAGCAGAGAGAAATTATGCTTAGTGCTCTGGATTGAGATAAGTACATACAATAGAGGGATATGCTTTGTTGATATTTCATGTCTGATGTTTACAACCACTTTAAGGGTCAATGTCACTACAGGCAACAGTACAAACAGAATGCAATGAGATAATGAGATCAGCAGACAATGAGATGAGTTCATGGCCATGCGTGACTAGGTCACCAAGGGGCGCTGTACTAACAGTACACAGTGAGACACTTTTAGCAAGGGGTACTCATTGACAGCAGGAGGGGTAATGGCTGTGTTTGATTAGGTCATCATAGGCCATTGTTCAACAGTACCCAGATAATGCCAACAAGAATTAATCCCAGACCCTCTGCAAAGCAGTAGGGATTAACCACATGCCGCCCAGCCACTGTATAAATATGGCGGCAGGGCGACACGGCTGGGCAAAAGCACGTTTTAAAATGTGTGTTTTGAAAACAGGTAGGGGGCGCGCGCACGTGCGAGGCGCGCCGCCGCCCTACCTGTCCCGCCGATCACAGCCGCAGATGTCAGTTGCCGGGTCACAGCCGGTCGTTACCGGCTATGTCCCGGCAATCGGCGGCAATCGCTGACAGAGAGCACAGCTGCAGTAGCTGTGCTTTCTGTCAGTTCCCTGACAGCTCCAGGACACGCTGATCGGGACAGAAGAGTTTATCTCTCCCGATCAGCGGTGTTCCCTGCAGTACACACCCCCGCCCCCTAGTAAAACACTCTCCTCACACAGTTAACCCTTTCCCTGATTAATAAACTTAACCCCTTCCTTCCCAGTGCCATTAGTACAGTGTCAGTGGGGTTTTTTTTACACTGATCACTGTATTGGTGTCACTGGGGATGTCAGTGACCCCAAGTCAGTACCCCCCAATGTCAGAATGTCCGCCGCAGTCCCGCCATAAGTCGCTTATCGCCGCCATAAGTCACTGATCGGCGCCATAAGTCGCTGATCGCCGCCATTATTAGTATAAAAAAAACCTAAAAATCCCAGTATCTTTCCCGCCATTTGTAAATGCTATAACTTTCACGTAAACCAATTAATTTACACGTATTGGGTTTTTTTTTTTAGCAAAGACATGTCGCAGAATGCATTTTGGGAGAAATTTATGACTAAATTTGATTTCTAAATTTTTTTTTACTGGACATGTTTTATAGCAAAAAGTCCAAAATATTGTTTTTTTTCCTCAAAATTGTCAGCATTTTTTTTTATAGCGCAAAAAATAAAAACCACACAGGCGATCAAATACCACCGAAAGAAAGCTCAATTTGTGGTAAAAAAAAGGATGTAAATTTCATTTATGTACCATATTGCATGACCGCGCAATTGTCCGTTAAACTAGCGCGGCGCTGTATAGCAAAAAAATGGCGTAAATTGCAGTATCTATACCATAGTTTGTAGACGCTATAACTTTCACACAAAGCAATCAATATACACTTATTGGGATTTTTTTTTACCAAAAACATGTAGCAGAATACATTTTGGCCTAAATTTATAACCAACTTTAAACTTACTATATATTTTTTATAGCTGAAAGTAAAAAATATTGTTTTTCTTCTAAATTTTTGGCCTTTTTTTGTTTATAGCGTAAAAAAATAAAAAGCGCACAGCTGATCAAATATCACCAAAAGAAAGCTCTATTTGTGTGAAAAAAAGGATGTAAATTTAGTTTGGGTGCAGCATTGCATGACCGCGCAATCATCAGTTGAATTAGTGCAGCGCCGAGTAGCAAAAAGAGGCCTGGTCATTAAGGGGAGTAAATCCTCTGGAGGCCAAGTGGTTAAAGGTTGTGTGCGACTTGGTCACCCTAGACTGCTGTACAAACAGCATGCAGAGAGGCATTACCGCAAGGTTTATTCACAGACCCACTGCAGTAGGGGCTAATATCCATGTGTAACTGGAACATCTATATGAGCAGTAGACAGTGAGATATTACCAACAAGGGTTTCTCACAGACTGCAGGATAAGGTCACCGTAGGCTTCTGTATGAACAATATACAGTGAGGCACCACCAACAAGGTCTACTCACAGACCAACTGTTGAGTATTAAGGGTACATAGCCATGTATGACTAGGTCACCATAGACAAACCCAACCCCTTTCAACACTCACAGGCCAACCTGTATCCTCTTCGATTCCCTGCAATCACCGGGGTGCCAAGACCCTGGAGTTTTCTCTTGCTCCACTGTAGTCCATCCAAATAATGGGCACTGAAGATGTTCAACTCCAGCCAAGGTATACTGCAATGACAGCACACCCCTCACTCCCACCTGAAGCCATGGCCCCAACAATTTTTAGCACAGCAGGGCTTAATTATGGGTATTGTACCATGATGGCCAATTGATCAGGGGGGGCCCCAGTTACCACCCCCCCATGTGAATGAGGGGTATATAGTACCCCTGCACATTCACAAAAAGAATGTGCCCTAAAAATAAAAAACACCCAACTGTTTGACAAGTCCTTTATTAGATTTGTTTTTAAATGTCCCCTAACATACATCCATCGTCCTGCGATACAGGTCCTCATCAATCACAATGAACAACAGCCACCGACTCAAAAAAAAAATCTTCTGCCTGCCGAAACCCTACCAATCCTGTCACTTTTCTCCAACTGAATCTCTGATTCCCCAGCTGCTGAAGTAAACTAAGGGGCAGTGTCTATATTTCATCAATAATGAAGGGTCTGGTATGGATTGTGGAGGATACAACGCTTTTTTTTTTTTTTTTTTTTTTTTTTACTGTCCAAGCTTTTTTGTTTATATTTTGCTGTCAGCCTGGAATCACTGGTTGTTAGGACGCTGCTGGGTGCTGGCTTCTTAACATCCAGCATCCCTGAGCTGAAAAGTCCCCAGTCTCCCTCCCCTACAAAAAACACGTAACATGAAAAATGCACCAAAAACATGTGATATCACACTACTGAAATCACACTGAAAATGGGACTGTGCTGCAGCTGCACTAGTGTGAACCTAGCCTTAATAAAAAGTGCACTCAACTGCTTTGGTCAACCATGGCGAGGCCTGTTCTGAGTGGAACCTGTCCTGTTAAACTGCTGTATGGTCTTGGCCACTGTGTTGAAGCTCAGTTTAAGGGTCTTGCCAATCTTCTCTTAGAGTAGGCCATCTTTATGTAGAGCAACAATTCTTTTTTTCAGATACTCAGAGAGTTCTTTGCCATGAGGTGCCATGTTGAACTTCCAGTGACCAGTATGAGAGAGTGAGCGCAATAACACCAAATTTAACACACCTGCTCCCCATTCACACCTGAGACCTTGTAACACTAACGAGTCACATGACACCGGGGAGGGAAAATGGGTAATTGGGCCCAATTTGGACATTTTCACTTAGGGGTGTACTCACTTTTGTTGCCAGCGGTTTAAACATTAATGGCTGTGTGTTGAGTTATTTTGAGGGGACAGCAAATTTACACTGTTATACAAGCTGTACACTCACTACGTCACATTGTAGAAAAGTGTAATTTCTTCAGTGTTGTCACATGAAAAGATGTAATAAAATATTTACAACAATGTGAGGGGTGTACTCACTGTAGGTGTGTAGTGCTACCCTCTTGAGGGCCGCTGTGTTGTGGGTATCCCTAAGCTTTCCTCCTTCCAGCCAGGCAACAGGTATTTTTCACACAGACTTGCATCCAAAGACAGTGACCAGTCCATGAACTTGGTTTTGTTGATTTATTAGGGGAATTCAACTTGTATAGGGAAATATGGATTATTGAATACCCAATTTGACTTGAAACAATGGAAGCAGGGCACTTCTCCCCTATGTACAAAGCAGATCCTGGACTGTTCATTTTCTTAAATCTGTCAGTCGTTGCAGATCAGTAGCAGCTGCCCCTTATGGGCGAGGAAGTAGCAGCCCCTCAAATATCAATTTACTTCTCGTAGCTACATGCAGAGATGTCTTCACTCCCCCTTGCACAGCTGATCCCAGCTCCACAGCCTGCAAGCACTAGCAGCCCTTCTGGCTTCTCAGACGATCTCCCGGGACAAGGATAAAGGATAGAGCTTCATGCTGTCCTTAGAAAGCTTGCTACCTGTGGCAGTCTTTAACATAGTAGATCCCAGAGTCTACTGCTGTACTCACACTGTCCTCTTTGCTCCCTGCTGCTCCAGGCCTTGATCCCATCCGCATAATATATCCTCCTGAGCCAGCCCGAGCCCAGCATATTGACCAGCCCCCCTTAAACCTAGGGGGCCCCTCCTAGACACCAACAGTCTCCTCAGCACTCCATCTTCCACCCGACTCTCCTGTCAGCCTGACTCTCCCATATTTATAGACCAGTCCACCACTCTACCAGGGCCTCCAAACCTGGGATTGGCTGGACTCCCCATGAATAATCAGATTAGGCCTCCACCCCCTTCCTTCTTACCAACCTCTGGAAGGTTCTATGGTCCTCCAGAGTCAGGAGGAGGCAATAGAGTCACAACCAGTTGAGTCATCCAGCTGACCTGCAATAATCTGACCTTAATCACATGGCTCACACAACTACCATGAGTCATAAACAATGATTTTGCCTATAGCATACTACACTATTCAGTAGCGCACTAGAGGATGCTACAGGTAAAATTGCCTGTAACTGCGAGGGAGATGTTGTCGGCACTTCCTACACTGTATTCCATCTCCCACAGCAACTGAAGAGTTAATATCAAGTGCACGTTGGAGACCAGACTATGTGCACTGCGGGGTTCCATGCTGCTACTAGGACCGGTAGTGGGAAATGCTGGACAAGTTTCTGTGGTCAGTGTTCGGCACAGCTTGCCTAATTGGGACCCAAAAGTAACCAAGAACAGTTGTTCTGTTGTGCAAGTGTACACAGTGTATTGGTCTTCTCTAAAGTCAGAGGCCCGCCTTAAGGTCGAGTATTCACCCAAGCCAGTGAAGACAGTGTGATGCTTTGGACAATGTTCTGCTGGGAAACCTTGGGTTCTGCCATTCATCTCGATGTTACTTGACACGTAGTATTTCCCCCCTTCAAGAAAATTATATTCCCTGATGGCAATGGCCTCTTTCAGCAGGATAATGTGCCCTGCCACACTGCAAAAATGGTTCAAGAACAGTTTGAGAAACACAATGAGTTTGAGGTGTTGACATGGGCTTAAGAGTCTCCAGATCTAAATCCAACTGAGCATCTGTGGGATTTGCTGGTAGAACAAGTCCGTAGTAACGGATTAGTAACGACTTAAAGTGTTACTAAACCCAGTACCTTGCATTCACTATATCTGGTCCACAACATACACACATAACATGGGAGTGCAATTATTTTAGTAAATATAAACTGCTAAATACCTTTTCTCATCAGCAATTTGACCAGTCTTGTGACTTCTATCAGTGTCCAGCAGAGCACTGGTTAAAGCTTGTAGGAGTTTTAATTTTGCTCTAGGAGGATGCAGAACCCCTGACCTCTGTCTTCACAGTGCTGATTGACCCTGTGCTAATTACATGCACTATCCCATGAAAAAAAAAACCTCTCTAGCAATACGCACCAAACTAAGCATGTGCAGAGTGACTCCACACGATATGTCTTATTAGGCGATAAGAGGGGGACACCGGAAGAAGAGGAGTATCACAAAAGTCAGGATCAAACAGTCTTTTTACAAAATGCAGAGGATTAACCCCTTTGGTTCCACAGTGAGTATAACAAGCATGCTTTACTGTATATACAGACTGATTTACTGTTGTGGTTTTAGTAACACTTTAAAGAATCTGCTACTGATGGCTTGGTGCCAGATACCACGGCAAACCTTCAGTGGTCTAGTGGTGTCCGTGCCTTGATGGATCAGGGCTGTTCTAGCTGCAAAAGGGGGGCCTACTCAGTAATAGGTGGTCATACAGTTATGATTGATTGGTGTACAATCTAGCACAGGGATGTCATTATGTTAAGTGTTTTTACTGGGAGTTTCTTGAAGACTACACATAAAATGGTTTGCCAGGGCAAGATTCTTCCTATTTGCAACACTGGGCCTAATTGGAGGATTATAGTAAAGGCATAATCTCTCACTTTTTCAACAACATTCCAGCATGTGTACTGGAATGGCTTATCTCAATATCCACAGCAGTAAAGGAGTTAAGGGTATGCAATAAGCTTTTCTAAAATCCTTCTAATATATACAGCAGACCTTGAAGTATTTTTTTTTCTGTACAGAACTGGAGTCTTTCCATCATTGATCAAAATGAGTTTGCGCTCGGTTGGCCATGATGATTGAAACTTGTTGGCACAGGTGGATGTTACCACTGTGATGTTAGCACACAAAATATGTGTGATCCACTTTAATCTTGTTTCCAGGCAGGGATATGCTACACCCTCTTTTGCAGATTCACCATCTTCAACAGGAAATGCCACGACAGCCAAACTGGATAGGTGTCCTGTATATGATAAAACAAAATCATTAAGAATATCACAAGACACAAATTGAGAGGATAATAGGTCTCCATATTTCAAAGTAACCACAAAGCTGACCACAATAATGGATAGTACATACTAACTGCTGTTTCAAACCCTACTTTGTACTCCTAAGCAATGTTTTCGTTTAATTTGATACCCTGCTGATAATCTACATTAAAATGACTTGTGACTTGAAATGAAGGGTCAACAATATTTAACAGTGTGTGCAGTATGTGAAATGTGAAAGGTTTACGTTGATGCAATCCTCATGGAGAGGATTTAGCTTTGCAGCCAAGTTCTAATCCCCTGAGATACCACATGTCTGAGTATTTTTTATGTCCACATTTTTTTTATGTAGTTTAGAAGACTAAAGCCTACAGGAAATGTTAGTGCAGTGAAGGTTATTAATCACATTTCTTATAAAGATATTATGCACTTACTTTTATGGCTGCACAAAGCAAAGTGGAATATAAACACTTAAACTATATAAAAATATTAAAAGCAGACGCTTGTGTTTTTGAAGTTCCATAGAGTCTTTGCAATCCTATATACTGAGCTCTTATTATTTTTATTATTTTCTACTGTACACAGCCCATATTCTTTAAGGCTTATATATATATATATATATATATATATATATATATATCAGATTTAAATGAAAAGAATCTTGTACAAAATTTGTAAGTAGCCAGTTCTTCAAATAGTTCTTTTCTGATCCCTATCATTCTGTATCTATCATATCATATTCATATGATCATCATCCTTCAATAAAAAAAATATTTTTTGCCATGAGCACTCATACTTTCAATATCAATGCCAAAATGTCACAATTTCTGCCAGGGTATGCAAACGTTTGAGCACAACTGTATATACTGTAATGTATATATATATATATATAAAGAGAGAGAGAGAGAGAATTAATATTATTATACAGAATTTATATAGTGCCAACAGTTTACACGGCACTTTACATCATAAGGGCATACATTACCCTCCTAGATTGTAAGCTCAAAGGAGCAGGGCCCTCAAACCCCTCGTGTATCACACTGTATTGTCATTGTACTGTCTCATGTATTGCTATATAAATACTGTATAATAATAATAATTACAATGACAATACTATTGATTACAGGAGGGATACATAAGCATACAGAGTTTAGGTTCAGGATCTATGGAAACAAGACTTGGATGTCAGAGAAATCTTAGAGCCAACAGCAGGATGGAGACAGGATCATATTTATTTAATACAGGTATTTATATTGCACAGTATGCAGTACTTTGCATACTGCACATTCTCATCAGTCCCTGCCCTCCTACAATTTAAACTCCATATCTGATATGCATATATACACACACACACGTGCGCGCACTCACACATGTGGACCAATTTAGACAAGAGCCAGTTAACCTACCAGCATGTCATTGGATTGTGGCAGAAAACAAGAGTTCCTAAAGGAAACCCACACAAGCACAGGCAGAACAAGCAAACTCCATGCTGACAGTGTCCTGGCTGGGCTTTGAATTGAAGATCCCAGTGCAGAAACCACTACAGGAAGTACATGGTCCTCACCATCGGTCCTGGTGAGGTTTTATTTATTCAACAAGCACTCACTTCCTTTAAAAAAATACTTGCTAATGACAACTGGCAGTTATAGAGCACACGTTGGAAGGACCAGAAGTTAGGGACCTGTGCAGAGATGCTACCATAAGTTAACAAACTCTATAGCAGGCTTTTGCGAGTGGAAAGTTTTGATTTTAAAATACCAGCCAGGCCAATCAGGACATGTACAGGCACATGGTAATGACATGTTCAGTCACACCACTGGCTAAACAGTGTACCAGGGTTCATATATGGCATTCTGGTGCATAGCCTTGCACACAGGTGGAACAGAATGTGGAGTGCAGGAAGATGAAGAAGCCAAAGCCAAACAGCTAGGTCCTTGGACATAGGCAGGAAGAATCAGAGGAAACCAATCACTAGAGAGCACAGGTATAGCTGTAAGAAAGGTGTACCAGCACCTATAGCCAAGCACTTAAAGTCCAAACATGTCCCAGACAGTTGAGCACAATGTGGACAACAGATAACCAGTCAGAGGTTTCTGACAATATACAATAACTGCTGAAGTCATATAAAAGATCAATGCATGCTCTTACATGTTTATTTCTGTGAGGGAGGACCTTGCAGGCACCACTGGCACTGGAGTATCTAGAGATAAGTAACATGGCTGATCAGCTTCCTGGGATTAGTGCAGTGTTTGGGGAAGGCCTACAGTTTTTAGATTGTTGCCTTACCAACTTTAACCGGCTAGACTGGCCAACATTCTCTTATGTTTATAGGCACAATAATTTTAATCTACTTTATCCTATCCATTTGTTAAGGACAGCGGCCCTGGCAGGCAACACAGGTCCACCTAAGGTGCAGAGGTAAAACATTGTCTTCACCAGAGCACTTCACAAGGAGGGATTTGTCGGTGACTCTAGTGGCCCCCAGACTACTCTGCTGCAAACTAACATCAAGTGGAAGCCCTCAGGATTACCACACCTAGGGGTCGCAGGAACAGGATGGCTACACCGTGGAAACAGCGAATAATGGAAGGTCAGAGTCCAGGCTGAGTTGAAGGCAGGCAGCAGGCAAAAGAGTAACAGAACTAAGCACAGTATAACTGGGGCAAGAGACACAAAGAGAGTCAGGAAACACAGGTCAGCAAAAGCCACAGCATACAGTGGGGATCGAAAGTTTGGGCACCCCAGCTAAAAATTTGTATTAATGTGCATAAAGAAGCCAAGGAAAGATGGAAAAATCTCCAAAAGGCATCAAATTACAGATTAGACATTCTTATAATATGTCAACAAAAGTTAGATTTTATTTCCATCATTTAAACTTTCAAAATAACAGAAAACAAAAAAATGGCGTCTGCAAAAGTTTGGGCACCCTGCAGAATTTATAGCATGCACTGCCCCCTTTGCCAAGCTGAGACCTTCCAGTGTCATGGATTGTTCTCAATCATCATCTGGGAAGACCAGGTGATGTCAATCTCAAAGGTTTTAAATGCCCAGACTCATCTGACCTTGCCCCAACAATCAGCACCATGGGTTCTTCTAAGCAGTTGTCTAGAAAACTGAAACTGAAAATAGTTGACGCTCACAAAGCTGGAGAAGGCTATAAGAAGATAGCAAAGCGTTTTCAGATGTCAATATCCTCTGTTCGGAATGTAATTAAGAAATGGCAGTCATCAGGAACAGTGGAAGTTAAAGCAAGATCTGGAAGACCAAGAAAAATATCAGACAGAACAGCTCGCAGGATTGTGAGAAAAACAATTCAAAACCCACGTTTGACTGCACGATCCCTCCAGAAAGATCTGGTAGACACTGGAGTTGTGGTACACTATTCCACTATAAAGAGATACTTGTACAAATATGGTCTTTATGGAAGAGTCATCAGAAGAAAACCTCTTCTACGTTCTCACCACAAAAATCATCGTTTGAACTTTGCAAATGAACATATAGACAAGCCTGAAGCATTTTGGAAACAAGGTCTATGGACCGATGAGGTTAAAATTGAACTTTTTGGCCGGAATGAGCAAAGGTACGTTTGGAGAAGAAGGGGCACAGAATTTAATGAAAAGAACCTCTGTCCAACTGTTAAGCATGGGGTTGGATCAATCATGCTTTGGGGTTGTGTTGCAGCCAGTGGCACAGGGAACATCTCACGAGTAGAAGGAAAAATGGATTCAATAAAATTTCAGCAAATTTTGGATGGTAACTTGATGCCATCTGTGAAAAAGCTGAAGTTAAAGAGAGGATGGCTTCTACAAATGGATAATGATCCTAAACACACCTCGAAATCCACGGGGGATTACATCAAGAGGCGTAAACTGAAGGTTTTGCCATGGCCTTCACAATCTCCTGACCTCAACATAATTGAAAATCTATGGATAGACCTTAAAAGAGCAGTGCGTGACAGACAGCCAAGAGATCTCAAAGAACTGTAAGACTTTTGTAAGGAAGAATGGGCAAAGATACCTCAAACAAGAATTGAAAGACTCTTGGCTGGCTACAAAAAGCGTTTACAAGCTGTGATACTTGCCAAAGGGGGCAGTACAGGATATTAACTCTGCAGGGTGCCCAAACTTTTGCAGACGCCATTTTTTTGTTTTCTGTTATTTTGAAAGTGTAAATGATGGAAATAAAATCTAACTTTTGTTGACATATTATAAGAATGTCTAATCTGTAATTTGATGCCTTTTGGAGACTTTTCCATCTTTCCTTGGCTTCTTTATGCACATTAATACAAATTTTTAGCTGGGGTGCCCAAACTTCCGATCCCCACTGTAAGTACCTTCTTGACCTGTGAGTAAGCCCAGCATCAGTGCAGCACACCAATGCCAGGTCATGCTAATGTCAATGCACTAGAGAAGGAGGTGGTGCTGTGCTAATCTAATCTATAAGAAGATAAACAAAGAAAGGTGGAAAAGATAAATACCTGCAAGTACACTATCATAAATGAAATAACAGCAGAAACAAACACATCCTCAACTAAACATAGTGGACACAAACAGAAATGTGCTATAATAGTTCTGTAAATAAACTGAACAGATATGAAAAAGGAAAGTACAAAAAGTGATAACCATGAAGGTATATATCAGTGGAACGGTGACACACAAAAAATGTGATAAACGTGTATAACCATCTAACGGCACAAGAAACAACATAAAACCCAAATGTGATGAATAATAGTGAATATATCATACATATGCATGAGAAAAATAATAAATACAAACACATGAGCACACATGCATATTTATGATATATTCACTATTATTCATCACATTTGGGTTTTATGTTGTTTCATGTGCCGTTAGATGGTTATACACGTTTATCACATTTTTGTGTGTCATGGTTCCACTGATATATACCTTTATGGTCTTCACTTTCTGTACTTTCTTTTTTACTATCTGTTCAGTTTATTTACATAACTATAACTATTATAGCACATTTCTGTTTGTGTCCTCTATGTTTAGTTGAGGACGTGTTTGTTTATGTGTTTGTGCTGTTATTTCATTTATGATAGTGTACTTGCGGGTATTCATCTTTTCCACCTTTCTTTGTTGATCTTGTTATAGATTAGCACAGCACCACCTCCTTCTCTGTTGTTCCTCACTATTTGGTTATATAGTTGGGCGCTAGCAGCTATTCCAATTTGGGGGGTTTTAGTTCATCATTTTTGCTGGGGTTCAGTGGTAGCGCAGGAGGCTTTTCCGTATCCATTATTCAATGTAATTGCACTGAAATGCTTATGCACACTACAGGTCAAGGCCACAATCTGCTGCGCGCATGTGCAAAATACACTGCAAGTGGATAGGAAGGGCCATGCCCCTGGACAACTATCTGACATCAGCTCTAGACTCCCTCTTGCTCCAAGCCCAGACACAGCTTTGGCAGCATTGTTACACACCTGTAGGTCAGGCTCTGTTTAGAAACAGACCCACTGACTGACTGATCTAAAAATCCTGTAGTCAAGAATAAAAGAAGTGTATGTGCTAGCCCCTCGATATATCTTGCTATCAGGCTAGTAATAAACATTATTAACGAAACAGTAGTTGCAGCTTGAATTGATATCAGTAGTGCTGTTCCTGTGGTATTCGTTCAGTAGGATCCAATGACCTTAATGCATCGGACATCTGCAGAAACATATTTTTAATTTACTTTATAAATCTGCATAATTGCATACAAGCAGTTACATTTTGTTACAACTGTATTACTATAATGTTTTTCATCTGCCACTTTGGCAGCCATTCCAGGGATAAGGTTTCTGGACAGTGGAGCGCTGTAATTCAACAGGGGTTTCCACAATCCTCTGTAAAAGAAATTATAACTTAGCTGCTAAATATTACGACCTATTACCAAAACGACTGTCAGATACGTGCTGCTGGAGCTGATGCACTTGATCTAACCTTATTTATAAGTCTGTTTTCCTACAGAGCTTTAACAGTTATAAAAAAACATATACTTATATCTCTTTACATCTTATAATAAAAATTGTTCATTTCAATTAAACACTTTGGTATGAGGCATTAAAGTTGGCACTATCTCTCAAAACCAGTCACAGCTGCCAGATACTGTATAATAAATTAGCATGAGTATGGGACAAAAGTAAAGTTTTCTTTACATAAAATGTTGGGGTGACCATTTAAGAAATTAGTCTTCGGTTTTATGGAAAAAGTGGGTATGCTGCTACCCTGCCTCATAGTATCAAAAACTGCTGACAAGGTGTCATTTACAATAAACGCTTACAAGGTGTAAAACACATTTATCCAGTAGGGAGTGCTAGAAAGTTATCATTTCGTGTTATGGGTGTTTGATAGCCTAGCCAATCAGTGAGTAAATAAAAACAAAGAAAAAAGAAAATAGGCTGCACACCACCAAAAGGCTAACCTCAAAAAATGTTTATTGATGAATGACATACACAGTAAAAACATTGCATCGGAGGTCCGGCGTACATGCCCAATCGCAAGGACATCCCCACCCCCGGAATAGGAGGGCCTCCCGTGTCAGACACTGACCGATGTCAGTTCCGGAAGTAGATGGGACAAAACGCGTCAATTGGGCACGCACTCCCCCTCCCTCCAGCCCCCGTATGCCATCTCCACAACGCATGGTGCCTCACTGGACTTCACAACATTACTCATCTTGACACAGCAATTGTCTATCATGTTTGGCCAGCAGCTACCTCTGAAGTTACAGTAGGAGCCTCCACAGGACATGGTTATCTTACCGGGACTATAGCCACGGCTTTGTGCACAGGGCCTTGTTGGTCCCACCGTATCATACTGGCGACCCTGTGTTGTGACCTTAGTCATATGAGCTGTGCAGGCTTACAGGCTGTACTGGTCATACACATTAATGTTGCTGTGACAGTTCTCATTTTGATGCTGAATCTAATCCGTTGGCTGTGTTGCACCCCATTGCTTACATATTGATTGGATTCCATGTCAAGGCACACTCTCTTTACACATTGGCTGCATTGCCTGGCCACCAGCCGGTCCATCTTTACGGGCTGCCTGTTCCTTATAATTTGTTACATCCATGACAACAGTGGATCCCTTCCATTGGATTATATTATAGATACATCTGCCTTTTTCATCTGGCCTAGATATACTAGACTCCATACCTATTTATTACCGTATATTGGATCTGACTCTGAGGCGGCGGCTCTTTATTTTAGACACTACATTCATATCTGTCTGGTTTACCACCCAAATATGTATCAGGTTGTACATGCATAGCAGTCTGCTATATTTTTTATGTGTATCTCATGGCGCATTTGGTGTGTTGTTGGGTGAGCTATTACATCTAAAGTGGTCTGAGGGGCTGGGGGTGTCAGTAGGCTGTTTTTTTTCCCTCTCAGCTCCCTTCTCTCCCCCATAGGGAGGGGATGGTTGTGTGGGTGGTTTCCTATTTGGGGGGTAATTGTGGGAGGAGCATTGGGGGACTGGAGTAGTTGTGGGGTTCAAGTGGTTGGGTTTGTTTGGGAGGATAGGGGGTGGCTGGGTTTGTAAGGGGGTTGAGTTTCCAATGGGGAGGTACACACGCAGTGGACACAATTTACCATTGGTCAGTGTCTGACACTGGAGGCCCTCCTATTCCGGGGGTGGGGGGTCCTTGCGATTTGGTATGTACACCAGACTTCCAATGCAATGTTTTTGCTGTGTATGTCATTCATCAATAAACATTTTTTGAGGTTAGCCTATTAAGTGTGCAGCCTATCTTCTTTCTTCTTTGTTTTTGCTTTATGGTTTAGGTAGCATCCTTCCAGACATTCTGGTGGCACCTCTTTCATATCCCCTTGCGGATTATTGTGGACTCCCCAGCTCTCCCACTCTTTCCCTTCCCTTTTTTGTTATAGAACTGGTAAATATCTGGTGGACCTGTTCTTCCTTTTCCCTTTGTGGGCTTTTGCCTTGTGAGGATATCATCCTGGAAGTCTGTCTCTCTTCTCCAGTCTTAGACAGAGGGATGGAAAGAT
This sequence comes from Staurois parvus, assembly GCF_062004578.1. Lineage (NCBI taxonomy): Eukaryota > Metazoa > Chordata > Amphibia > Anura > Ranidae > Staurois > Staurois parvus. Next base: position 1,461,472 of record NW_028318530.1, read on the forward strand.
GCATTGATTTTCCCTACTGGGAGGAACTCCTAAAGGTGTTAGTTGCTGGAGACAAGAGTTCAGAGCCTAGAACAAACGAGTCGTGACCGTCCCCCATATATAAACATACGAGGGAAGTATGCACAGGAAACTTCCGATGTTGCAATGCTGTGGAAAATAAAAATTAAGACACCACTAGAACCTCCGTTGTCAAGGAGCCAGAGTTCTGTAAGAATCCAACCAGCACAGTCTGTCTATTTAAGGTACAAGGAGAGATTTTGAGAACAATCTAGAGGAGATTAAGGCCTAGCTTGATGTTTAAAATCTAATATATTTTTGGGGATATCATGGTCCACATGTCACCCTCTTTCCCTTATTGCCCTGTGCAATAAACTATTTTTTTTTATTTTAAAACCTACTACAGTAGAATAGGTCCCATTTCTGTGCACCATGAGCAAAGAACCACACCTAAGATGAATGTTCTCAGAACCTATTAGACAAGTAAGTGGATTTAGGACACAAACAATGTATTCACTGATGAGCTGAATGTTAAATATCTGTTAAATGTGCTCCACCCTAGCACTACATTTTATACTACATTTACCGCAGGACCTGTCAGCTTGAGACATCTGCTGCTGACCATAGACAAGAGAATTCTCTGATTCTCCTGAAATTGACCAGACAGTGATCATCTAATGTTTATAGGTAGCTTAAAGTGTTTGTAAAGGCTATGTTGGCTGCAGCTTTGCCCTGCCCCCCCAATCTCTATGCACAGGATTTGATTGACAGCAACAGGAGCCAATGGCTCCCACTGCTGCCTCTCTGTCCTGTGAAGAGAGAGAGAATAGAGCTGCTACAGAAAAGCACAGTGCTGGTTCGAGATAAGACTCAGGTAAGTATAACCGGGGGGGGGGGGGGTTATGGGGGTTGTATTGAAGGGGCAATACTTCACTGGAACATTTTTTACCATAATGCAGGGAATACATAACAGTGGTTGTAAACCCTCATATATGCCCTGAAGTGACTGGCCTCAGGTGATGCACAGGGATGAAACAAATCCTCCTACTTAAGTTTTACCTGTTTATCTGCCGTCTTCTCTTCTCTACAGCCATTCAAAGTGCAGAATTTATAAAGCTTGTCTGAGAGTTCAGAACAAAGCAACAGGGAGCTGAAGTTACACTCTGCAGAGCTCAGTGAAGGGAGCTCTGAATGCTTTTTGGAGGGAAGGGACACTCCCCCTCCACACAGCACACAGGAATAGAGTTAAAGCTGTCAATCGCAGGCTGTGTGCTGGAGGCCCATCCTCTGTCACCTGTTTTTCTCTTAGTGTCAGGAAAACTTGTCAGAAGAGACTTATGCAGATAGCAGAGGAATGGGGCAGCAGACAGAAATGACACTTAGCACTCTGAACTGAGACAAGTACACACTCTATAGGGATATGCTCTGTTCATAATTCATGTCTGAGCTTTAAAGCGTTACTAAACCCGCAACAGTAAAATCAGTCTGTATATGCAGTAAAGCATACTTGTTATACTCACTGTGGCACCTAAGGGGTTAATTCTCTGCATTGTGTAAAAAGGAAGTTTCATCCTGGCTTCTCTGATTATCCCCTTCTTCTACTGCCCCCAGTCCATTTGCTGATAGAACAGAGCCTTGGGGGCAAGCTGCACATGCTCAGTTTGGTGTGTATTGCTAGAAACTTTTTTTTTTTCTTGGAAGAGTACATGTGATTAGCACAGGGCCAATCAGCACTGTCCAGACAGAGGGTCAGGGGTCCTGCAGTTTCATAGGACAATCAGGAAAGAATGAAAACTCTTCCTACAAACTTTAAGCAGTGTTCTGATGGACACTGATATAAGTCACAAGACTGCTGATGAGAAAAGGTATTTAGCAGTTTATATTTACTAAAATATTTGCATTTCCATGTTCTGTGTACTGTGGGAGACCAGATATAGTGAATGCAGGGTCCTGGGTTTAGTAACACTTTAAAGTAAAAAATGTTCTGCCTTTAGAACCGCTTAAACTGCACATCAGAACATTTTGACTCCATACATCGATTACATCCATACATCGATTGTGCCCCCTGATTACAGCCACAAACACTCAAAAATAGACAGAAGAGCAAACAAAATCTGGAAAGTTATCAGTGCTTGTGAATTTTGAGGGTGACAGTGCACCCCTGCGCCTAGGCTCGGTCTTAGTACTATGGTGGTAAACAGCTAGGAGTGTAACTGAATCATGGGATTAACTAGTGTAGCAGAATAAACATTATCATACCAGTTTCCAATAATTTCATTAAACATTACTATTGTCCCAAAAAATATTGTATATCAATGTATGCCCTCTTTGAAAGTAGAAAGGACTTTTGGGCAAACGCCACATTTCTATCTATGCTTGTAGTAATACTGTTCTAACTTCCCGTTTAGAACTGTTTTGGGTGTTCCAAAACAATGAAATAAGTGTATGTCTGTGTACCCTTTCTCTCTCAGCAGCATGGGAAAATAGCACTTATCCTGTCTGAGACGGAATTGTACAGCAGTGCAGCTAACTCTCATGTCTGAATTCCCATTGTTTTAGAGTGGTCCAGCACCTTCTTATCTGTCATCCAGCAAAGTCTGTTTCCTGCTTCATCAAATGACAAAGTGTCTCTGTTTCCCTGTACAAGCGGAAAATCGCACTGGAGGCCAACCTAACCCCGTGCTGCCATCTGGCTGCTGGATATTTTGCCTTCACACTTGTGTACCTATGTGGTCCTAAAGACCATTAATCATGCCTTAAAAAGTGTCATAAAATGCTGATGAATGTCCTTATGGATTTTATACCAAGTAATGAATTGCAGGGAAAGAATCCCACACATTAAACCACGTATATAAACAATGTACTGTCACCATTCCAATCAACACTGTGTCTCGGCTTTAAATAGCAGCTATAGTCAAAGAAAGGGAAAAACTAATTTAGAGCAGTTATAGAGGAAACTGCTACCAGAGAAATTGTTTTCTTTCTGTGCATGGGTTTATCAGTTGTTCCCATACAATGCAGCTGACAACATTTATCAAAACCTTCAATGACTTCTCTGTATTGGTGAAAATTGCTTTTTGTCTGGAATCTGAAGTCTGCTTGCCTAATTACATCGGTACCCTCCCTCCCTGCCTGAAATGTGAGACTGCCAGAACTGCTATATATAGGAGACTACAGACTTGAATCTGTCATTACAGGAGCGTTCACACTGTAAAAGTGCCCCGAACACATGCAGACTAAGGCTGGCCATACACTATACAATTTTATGTCCAAAGTCTGCCCAATTTCCTTTAGATTTACCTTCAACTATGTAGTGCAAGGGCCTGCCTAATTGGACACAATTGAAAGTGTTGTTTAGGTTTGACCTCATATATATGGTTTTTGGTAAATCTAAAGCAAAAATGTATTTATTTATTTCAGGTACTTATATAGCGCAGTCAATTTACGCAGCAATTTACATATATATACCGCGTTCCAAATTATTATGCAAATTCTATTTAAGTGTCACAAAGATTAAATATTTTGTTTTTCAGTTTAACTCATGGATGGCATTGTGTGTCAGGGCTCTTTTGATCACTAAAAACAATTTCGGACACCTGTGATAATTAGATTGGCAGGTGAGCCCAACTTAAGGAAAAACTACTAAAGGAGGGTGTTCCACATTATTAAGCAGAGCACCATTTTCAAGCAATATGGGGAAGAAAAAGGATCTCTCTGCTGCCGAAAAGAGTGAAATAGTTCAATGCCTTGGACGAGGTATGAAAACATTAGATATTTCACGAAAACTTAAGCGTGATCATCACACTCTTAAGAGATTTGTGGCTGATTCAGAGCACAGACGGGTTAGTGCAAATAAAGGCACATTGAGGAAGATTTCTGCCAGATCCATGCATCGGATCAAGAAAGCAGCTGCTAAAATACCATTACATAGCAGCAAACAGATATTTGAAGCTTCTGGTGCCTCTGGAGTCCCACGGACATCAAGGTGTAGAGTCCTCCAGAGTCTTGCAACTGTGCATAAACCTTCTATTCAGCCACCACTAACCAATGCTCACAAGCAGAAACGGCTGCATTGGGCAGAAAAATACATGAAGACTAATTTTCAAACAGTCCTGTTCACTGATCAGTGCCGTGCAACCCTGGATGGTCCAGATGGATGGAGTAGTGGATGGTTGGTGGACGGCCACCCTGTTCCAACAAGGCTGTGATGTCAGCAAGGCGGTGGTAGAGTCACGTTTTGGGCCAGAATCATGGGAACAGAGTGGGTCGGCCCCTTTAGAACCCCAGAAGGTGTAAAGATGACCTCTGCAAAGTATGTGGAGTTTATGACTGACCACTTTCTTCCCTGACACAGAAGGAAGAACTATGCTTTCCGTAATAAAATCATCCTCATGCATGACAATGCACCATCTCATGCTGCAAAGAATACCTCTGCATCAATGGCTGTTATGAGGATAAAAGGAGAGAAAGTCATGGTGTGGCCCCCATCCTCCCCTGACCTCAATCCTATTGAGAACCTTTGGAGCATCCTCAAGTAAAAGATCTATGAGGGTGGGAGGAAGTTTACATCCAAACAGCAGCTCTGGGAGGCTATTCTGACATCTTGCAAACAAATTCAAGCAGAAACTGTCCAAAAACTCACAAGTTCAATGGATGCAAGACTTGTGAAGCTGCTATCAAATAAGGGGTCCTATGTTAAAATGTAACGTGACCTGTTAAAATGTTTAAAAAGTTAAAATGTTGTTAAAAGTTTGATTGAAATAGCTTTTGATTTCAGTAAATATGCTGCAAACACAACAAATGACAATTTTCAGTTCTTTACAACCTATAAAGTGTTTTGAAACTTACTTTGCGTAATAATTTGGAACAGTGCATTGTAAGTTTTTTATGTTTAAAAAAAATACTGTTATCATTAGGTTTGTTCAATAAAATTTGAATTGTACTCTTAATAGTTGATAACATGAGAATTATGCTGACTGTTATTTACATAAATTATTTAGGTAAATGAGAAAAATATCATGTGCATAATAATTTGGAACACGGTGTATTGTACATTCACATCAGTCCCTAACCCTCAAGGGGCGTACAGTCTATGGTCAAGACAATTGTATAATGTATGGCCAGCCTTAGTATAGACATTCTCTTCCAATAAATGAACAATGAAGGTGCTGATAATATTTTTCCTACCTGTAAGCTATTTTCTTGGATATTGGTCTGGAAAGATAGAAGATGCAAATGATTGAATGCTGCACAGGAACATGTATAGGGCTCTCCAATGGCTGTTTCTGTTGTCCCTTGCAGTAGTCACTACCAGCCTTGGATCCCCTTTATCTGCCATATTTGTTAATTTGATCAGGTTAGAGCCCCAAGGGAAGCCCTCCCATCAGCTCGGCTTCCAACCAAGGTACGTGACACTAGGTCATCGCCAAGATATCACCCTTCCTATCCAGTGATGGTACATTGGTTCGAATCCCAACCACGGCACCACCTGCCTGGAGTTTGCATGTTCTCCCTGTGCGGGTTTCCTCTGGGTACTCCGGTTTCCTCCCACACGCTAAAGACATGCTGGTAGGTTAATTGGATCCTGTCTAAATTGGCCCTAGTATGTATGAATGTGAGTTAGGGACCTTAGATTGTACACCCCTTGAGGGTTAGGGACTGATGTGAATGTACAATATATATAATAAAGCGCTATATAAGTATCTGAAATAAATAAATATATCACTGGATGGGAAGTGGTTAATAGGCATTGCTGTGTGACAGAATTTACAGAGCCTGCCTTCTGAACTACAGAGGTGCTGAGAGGAGGAGTTTCAGAAGGCGGAGTCAGTACAGGAATCGCTGCTTGCCGACAGCAAGGTACCATGGGACATGTAGTTCTTAAAAATTGAGAGTAAACAGCAGAGGAGAAGATGCCAAGCACGGAGAGGGAATTCAGGAAGCTGTGGACGGAGATGGCCAGCAGACAGGGAGCACTGAGCAGCACATGAAAGGAGATTGTTCAAGTTAGCTTATAATGGATTGTGAAAAATAACTATTGTTTGTATTGCTATTGCATTTCCAATGTTATAAAATGAAAGTGCATGGAGTAATCAAAAATTCCCTTTAAAGGAGAAATCCTGGCCAGGTGCAGGGTTACCATGGCCATCCATTCGCAACATGTGTTTGCATGGGAATATGACACTCGGAAGCCCACAATGTATGATTTGTTCCACAGAACCATTCCTGTTAAGATACAACACCACATCAGGTCCACAGACCCTGAGAACATGGATGAGCTGGTGCTACAAAAGACTTTCTCCAGCATTTGAGTCTGTAACCTCTGGAAACAAGAACACATAAACTTAACTAAGACTGTTCCTTTTAATCAAAGAGGTAAAGGAGCTGAGACACCCATTGGTGCCAGATATAAATGGCCGCCTAGCTAAAAAAAAAAACTCCTCTTTGACAAAAGACACACCGTATTAGGTGCTGGCAATGTCAAAAAGTGAAGCGTGGCTGCCAATTGCCCCATAATATACAAGCCTATGGAATGTGACCTAGGGAGGCGTATGTCACTATTGCCATTTTGTTTCTTGCAGTACACTTTGGATCTGAGACTGGAAGACAAATATGTTCTTTGACCTTAAGAGGATACCCAGAGGAGGCAGTGTTAGACTCTGAAAGCCTTGTCACCTTAGTCCATGTCAGTCTGTTGGACCCTGCCAAGCTTGGCTCAGACCATATGGGAGTATACATGCATACATACCATATTCTGTATACTTTTGGTGTCGAGCACTATCCTACTGCAGTGCTTACAGTGAATATGCCTAGTAGAAGTATAAAGCATGTCATAAAGCATGTCATGGTAGTTTTTAAGAACTTGCTTCATAGTGTAATATTGGATTGTGATATACCGCTGTTTTGGGAACTGTGGGGGAAATTACAGTTATTCAGTTCTGAAAGTGTGACTGTAGTAAATGATCTTTCTATTTTGCCTGAACCTGAGGGGGTCATTGGTAAGAGGTACCCGAGAACTTCCTACTAGCAAACACAGTTGGGGTGTCAAATGGAATGGCCTTAAGCCTCGTACCCACAATGAAAAAATCAAAATACCACTTTTGGATTTGGGGAAAAGCTGGTGGTTCCCCAGTCTTACCCAAGGATGGTTTTTAAAGCAGAACTTTACTCTGTCAATCAACACTGACTATTTTTAATCCTTTTGCTGCTAGCATTTATAAATAGATAGGAAAGTATATCATATTTGTAGCAAACCTGCACACAGGGATGGATGAGGTCATCCATGTTGCTCCAAACCCTCCATCTTGTATCTATCTCTCCTACTCCAAATCCCCCCTCCCTCTCTGTTGAGTGACATGTGGTCTGGATGAGGCAGAGATCACAGGCAATCAGGCTCAGCGGGAGAGCTCCAGGGCTATAAAATCCCAACCTAGCTGGTGCCTAGATGTCTATTAGCTTCTCAATCTGGGATATCGTAAAGCCATAAACCAAGTCCCTCACTGGGCTTCAAAGACATTCCAGAAAACCATAAACCAGACCTCACATTCAAAAATCCATTCTCCCCTATGATTTCATATCTTGGACTATGAAAGACGTACTGTACATAAAACCAGGCATATATTCAGATCGGTCACTTTAATACAAATCGTCTGATATATTACACCCCCTAGCTGGTGGGGAGCTACAGGAGAGCAGAAAATTATATCTCCTTAACCGTCCCAGCAGGTATGTTATATTTCATATTTCATATCTAGACGTTCAGCAGATGATTCTGCGTATTAATCTACCTGTGGATAGAATGTCACATGTACCTAGGAAACGTTATTGACCATAGTATAATTTGTGAGGGATTTGGTCATAGCCTGAGCTCCCCACCTACAACGCCCCTACCCAAATGAGGCGATTGGTTCTCTGCTTTAAGGAGAAACCCTGCTGAATTCCTAGAAAAAGGCTGTTATGCTTGAAGCTAAGCTAAGCTGAGTTGAGTTGAAGTTGAAGAAGCTCCCTTTTAACATCGGAACTAACTTTGGAAGATAAGTCCCTTTTGCTCTGACACTTGAAAGCTGCTTCAACCAAAGCTGACGGCAAGTACTTTATCCCTCTAAACTTCTTTCTGTTATCTCTTTGCTGTGTTATTGCTCTCTGTATATTCATATATATATATTGGCTACATCTTTTCCTGTAAATATTTCGATTGCACCCTTTTGACCTTTTAGTAATAAATCTTACTTGCTGAAAGTGTTGAACTGTTTCTAAAGCTCTTTAATGCAAACTAAGAACCCCTGTCTCTGAAGAGTGCTACTGTGTGTGTTTAAACCTCTGTATACCCTGCCTGCGGTGACAGTGGTATACAGATGATTATTCAACCATCATAGTGTTACTGCTGATATTGCCGAGTTTCCTCTTTCTCTGTACAAAAAGGAGGTGGTGGCAGTGTGAAGGGTTAATTCCGTAATTAACCTGACCCAGTAACAATCGCTCTCAGGCTGCAGACACACAGATTGTGGTCCATTAGCTGGAAAATCTTTGTGCAGGGTGCAGCTGGGAGTGGCATTGTTATGCACATGACAGCGCGGTTTTAGATTGGCTAGTCCTTCGATCACGAGTTTGGTGACAAGGGCTGGGGTCTGACGCAGCGATTGTCACAATATTTTCTTGCTTCAAACTTTTGTTTACATTTCTTCAGTTGCTTCCAGGCCTAGGCAAATGATGTCATACATCCCAGGAGTCTTCAGGAGGAGAGTAGGGGCTATCTCAACTAACACTGTGCTCTTTGCTGTGAAGGCCAGTTATAGACTAGAGCAGTGGCCACTTTTTGTACTATTGAATTGTTGGTCGAGAGGGCGCACTGGACGCCTTAGCTGTCATTGTGCTACATGCTGGGTGTCCAGTGCGCTCCTATACCTTTAAGGAGGAGGGGGCTCCCTTTGGTCCACCTGCCCTTGGTCTATCCATTAAATACATGTGCCTCTACTATGGGAGCTCTCAAAATTTGTAGAGTTAGGAACTACAGAATATCAGGGTGCTGTGATGAAGCTCTATAGCTTACGCTTGTATTTGCAAATGTGTACTAACTAAACCTGTTTTTAACACATACTGTTAGATAGGTTTATTCGGTTTGTTTGCAGGCTGGTTGGAAAGCTAGAGCTGGGAATTTTTCTCTTTTGTTGTTTTGGTTTTCTCAACTAAGCATGCCCTCCTGCCTGCATACCTGAGCTAAGGACAGATGGATTCCAGGAGGTAAATCATCTGCCCTTACTCAAGATGTCCAAAATTGCTCAGTAGTTTTTTCAAAGTGGTTTCTCAGCAAAATAAAGCATGGAGACATGGATGGATGGATGGGTGGGTGATGTTTTTTTCTGGCCTGGTATTAACAAAGCATTTGAGGAGTATTGTAAATGTTTCAAGTTGTAATTGTCAAATAATGCACCTCATCCACATTTTCCAAGTTCACTGGTACCCTTGCCTACAATTGAGTGGGTTGCTATGGATCTGTTTCGACAATTGCTGAAGATCGCCAGTGGGTACTAGCACATATTGGAAGTCCTTGACTATGCCACGTTATATGCAGAAGCTATTCCTCTTAGAAACACATTCTCTATGGTTATAGTGAATGAGTCTTTCCACATGTTTTCCTGTACAGGTAGTCCTAGATTAGTTTTGATGGACCAAGGAATCCCCTTCTTGTCCACATGTTCTCCTGTACAGGTATTCCTAGATTAGTTTTGATGGACTAAGGAATCCCCTTCTTGTCAAAGGTAACCAAAGAACTCTGTCGGTTGTTGAAAATTACTCACCTATGTACTTCAGTGTACCACCTTAATATTGATGTCTTGGTAGAATAGGTCGATAGAACCCTGAAAGGTATGTTAAATAGAGTGGCTGATAAGGATGAAATAGACTGGCACTTCCTGTTATCATGTATGATGTTTTAAGTAAGGGAGGTGCAACAGTTGTCCACAGGATTATTCCAATTTGAAATATGACTCATGAAACATGGGGACAAGAGGCTACACCCAGGGTTTCCAATCCCCCCATGACATTTTTACTGACGAAACATAAAAAGATTTACTGACGGACCACAAGTTATACTGACATCCTGAAATATGACAGACACGCCTATTATAAACTAAGACAAATGATATTTAAACAGTATAAACAGTATGTAAACGTTACCAATATTCATACCAATTGCATGGCCAGATTTTGCCAGTAAAGTAACATAAAGGGGCCTAAAGGAGGATCATTAAACAAAATCTTTGCCTAGCTGCTGTAAACATTGCAGACATATACCATGGTTATTTTACATCAGAGTCAGCAGAGTTCACCCTTACAGCAAATTCAGACCAGTCCTCTGTTTTGAGCTGCTGTCTGCAGTATGTCCATAGACCCTGGAGTTGCAGGCAGCCTATAGAATTGGATGCAGATGCAGCGGCTGCATGGACACAATTGCATGTCAAAATTTGACATGAACGGCAGGAGTGGTTTCATGCATCCAAATGCAGCTGCTGTTTCAGCATCCACTTCTATATGCTGCCTGCTTGCAACTCTAAGGTGGACAGACATGCAGCAGGCAGCGGCTTTGCACAGAGGACTGGACTCATTGCTTGCCTGAATGAGCCCATACATAGGAGTCTGCAGAGTTTCCCCATACTCTGTAAGGGGGGCTCTGGGAACATTGGTTTGGGGGGGGGGAGGGGAATGGGAACACTGGTATACTGATGACCAGAGACCCCTTACACTAGTCTACAGAGTTCCCCCCTATATCAGTGTCCTCCTCATGCCTGAGTCCCTCCTTACCTTACGTAAGGTCCCCAGTCACACTATCTGTGTCCATTCCATGCAGGTTGTAAGGTACTGTGGACTGGCTTGGGCGAGCTGTAGGGTTCTGAGGGCATGCTGTAGGGCACTGAGGGAAGGATTAAGCTCAGGCTGTGAGTGCAGCCATCAGCTACACATGAAAACTGGGAGGCAGGGCACTGGCAACAGGTCTAGACTCTGTAAAAGGAAGTTTCAACCTCCTCCTCTGACTGGAGCGGAACAAGCATGTGATGGGTTTCTAGGATGCCAGGTGGTCCTAGCAAACAATCTCTAGACCTGGCAGTGGCTACGGCAGGCAGGAGGTGGCACTGCAGCAGCGGGCGTCAACAGGAGAAAAAAAACATCTGGACTTGTGTAAGATGGATGGACCGTTGGACCCATGCATCTTCTGCCGCAGCCCCTGATTACACTGTATACAGTGTTTTTACTTACATTTTATGTCTGTAATGGACATTCACAGACAGTTGTAAAAATATCTGATTTTTACAAACAGCCAATGAAGTTACAGACGGTTGGGAACCCTGGCCACACCTGACAAAAATGTAATCAAACACATTGCCTAGATCAGGGGTCTCCAAACATTTGAAACAAATGGCCAGTTGACTGCCTTTAAACCTTAGGGGGCTGGATTGTGTCCAGTGGGAGTAGAAAATGCCCTGGCATCAGTGGTAAAGAATGCCATAGGCTTGGAGGCAATCAGAGTAAAAAACTTACATTATCGGTGTCAGTGGGAGGTATAGTGCCCCATCACTGGTGATAGTGGGAGGAATAGTGCCCCATAATTGGTGTCAGTGCAGGGAATAGTACCTTAAATCAGTGTAAGGAATAGTGCCTCAATGGCTGGATAAAAGCAAGTAAAGGGCAGCAAGCCCATGAGCTGCAGGCCACTTTATAGATTAAATTCCTGTCGGGAAGTGGCAGTTGGCAAGTGGCAGGACCCTATGAAATGAAAGAGAAAAGCAATTTGGCGCCCTGCACTAGACTGGTTACATTTAGTTTTTGACTCTGCTGTTCTCAGTTGAGCAGAATTGTATTTTTCAGGTCTGGTCCAGTCTTTTCCTAAGCTTAGTGGTTGGTTGATTGCTTCTGTCTGTCTATAGAAGAAGCCTCCATAAATAGAGTAGGAGGGTCAGTAACTGAGTTATGAATGTTTATCTGACTTCAGGCAATCCCTGGGAGGGGCCACCCAGAAGGTGGCTGGGAAGGAGATAAATGTTTGGAAAGCTTGTTTAGCTGGAATTGTTCCTGGGGCTGCTGCCCGTGAGGCAGTGGGTATACTGAAGAGCTGTTGCGAGGCCCCAGCTTGTGCTTAGATGAGGGCCTGGAGGAATGTAGACTGAAAGCCACTTGTTGGAGGACACTACCTTAGGGATCTGGGCTGGAGAAGGATCCCTTTCACTAAAGAGTGTCACATGAAAGCTGACTGGTGACAGAATCCTTGGACCTTTGCTTATGACTCCAGGTCTGCATGTGCTTTGGGGTTTTAATGAAAGAGTTTGCTGCAAGGACTGGAACTGCTTATACAAAGTCTCAGATCAGCTGGTTATCCCCTCTACCTACAGCAAGAGCAGCTGCTAAAAGATTTGTGCTTGAGAATCTGCCCTATTGTACTTGCTGACATTCTTGAAGTATCCTGCAACTTCATCCCTCTGTCCTGTTCTATTACTGCAATAAATTGCCAAAAAGACATCCCGTAGACTGAGCTTGTGTTTGTCCATGTGCTTAGAGATGGTGTCTGGGCCGTGCAGCCTCTGAACAGTTAAGGGAAACCTGGGTCATTCTCAGTGTCCTTTTTGAGGCTGAGAGCTACAGCAGTAAAATCAACTACCAAGTATACCAGCCTGGAAGGAGAACGCCCCTCCAAATATATCATGTTAACCTAATAAACCATGGATGGTGGGTATGTGAGGAAATGGCTGGCATAATTCTGGACAGTGTGTATGTGCCACCTAGGTTTCTCACGTATACATGGTTCGGGAAAAAACGTTTTGTTTTCTCAGATATTAAGTTCTGGTCTGGGTACTGGAGCCCAGGGATGTTGTAGAGCTTTGGGTATGATAAAGCCTCCAACCCTAGGTCCATATTTACCTGTTAGCCAGACCTTAATTCATCTCAGCTGGACACATGCCTTTTGGCTGACTAAGGCTTAAGGGCTCTCTCTTGCTCACTTTCTCTCTGCTGTGAGAGCTTGCTGGCAGGTGAAAAGGCTGACTGTTGACAAAATGCTACAAATGTATAGTACATGTGCTGCCTGTTTGTTTTGGGGAACCCATTTGGAGGAATCTATATGTTTAGTTAATGGATCAGATGAGCGGCTTTTTTATTTGTTTTCTACACTTTGGACTTACTGTACAAAGCCCTTTTAAATAGAACTGTGTTCGTCTACTGTCTTGTGGAATACCCATGCAGGAGAAATCTTCTTGGGTTGTTCCTGGGTGTCCCTGTCTTGTGCATGGTTTACAGCTGCAACTACCGGCTGGACCTGCCCCTTTATTAAATGTATACAGTATATACTGTACAGTCACAAATGTGGCTACTAATAAATGTTGATACAGTCTAACACCCAGGGGCGGACTGACAACTCATGGGGCCCCCCGGCAATAGAGGATCATGGCGCCCCTGTGTCCTTGCCCAAACTCAAAAAAGCCTATGAAAAAGGTACCGGGAGCATCTCATGGGGCCCCCTACTGACCCCGGGCCCTCAGGCAGTGCCCGAGTTTCCAAATGGTCAGTCCGCCCCTGCTAACACCTATTCTGACAGGGAAGAACAAAACCAACCAGACTGACTCTCACCCTGGTCTAGACATATATAAAAATAAATAAATACAAGTAACTGCAGGAACTAAAAGATTTACCAGGCCAACTATATAAGTTATATAATGCATATAGATTGCATTTTATTGATATATGGATATCTCTATGAAAGCCTACAAGTGTGTAAATATGAAATTGTGTATGGAAAGTAAGAGCGGGATTATTTGGAGACAAATAATCCATTCTATCATTTTCTTAATATTCTTATTCTTTTATGGAAGATGTGAATGCTTAAACTGCAAACAGTACCATATACACTACAAAGTGTACAAAATACAACATTAGTAAATGGTAAACATTTATAAGAGTGTAGCAGAATGCTTTGAACCTTTTTCTCTGGAAATGGAACTATAATTAAGACCACTATGCCTAAAATAATGAAGTAGAGCTTAATCCTTAGATTGTAAACTCTAACGAGCAGGGCCCTCTGAATCCTCCTGTATTCATTTGTATTGTAATTGTACTGTCTGCCCTCATGTTGTAAAGTGCTGCATAAACTGTTGGTGCTATATAAATCCTATATATTAATAATAAAAATAATAATAATAATGCTAACTGGACTGGACAACATTCAGGTTGCTAAAGTTGCTAGAGTTTAATTGCCATTATTTTATTTCATAAGATATTGTTTTAACTACTTGCCCACTGCTCTATAGCAGAAGTACTGCTACAGGGTGGCAGGGCTGTGCAAAATCATATATACGGGGTTTGCATTTCCGGGCAAGGGGTGCACGCACGCGCTGCCCTACCCGCGCCGCTATTGGCGGCTAGGGATGTCAATCACCGGGTCCCGGCGGGGAATCGCACTCAAGGATCGTCTGGGAAGGCTGACCTGTGTAAACAACACAGACCTCTCTTTTGTCAGCATGGACATGCTGTTTTGTATCTCTCTGTACAGCACGGAAACCAGTTAATTTACACATATAGGGATTTTTTTTTAGCAAAGACATGTAGCAGAAAACATTTTGGCCTAAATTTGTGAAGAAATTTGATTCTTTAAGTTTTTTATCGGATATGTTTTATAGAAAAATGTAAAAAAAATATTTTTTTTTTTCAAAAATTGTCAGTCTTTTTTTTGTTTATAGCACAAAAATAAAAAACACAGAGGTGATCAAATACCACCAATGGAAAGCTCTATTTGTGGGAAAAAGGACATAAATTTTATTTATGTACAGCGTTGCATGACTGTGCAATTGTCAGTTAAAATTACGCAGTGAAAAAAATGGCCTGATCAGGAAGAGGAGTAAATCCTCTTGAGGGCAAGTGGTTAATGTTTTTTCACACTTTCCTTGCTCCTCGGCACTGCTGATCTTTGCCAGCCTCTTTCAGCTGCTTCCTGCCTACATTGGTTTTCTCGGTATTGACTGCATTGTTCTGGACTGTTCCTGGTACTGACAATGGTGGAGCATGCCTGCACAATGTGTGTTGTCATTGCTGTTTGTAGTCACCATCCATGGTGCCAGTTGGTGGCAAGGCAGGAGCACTGATAGGGCATAGCTGGACCCTTTAACTGGAATAGCAAGAACTGAGCTGAGGGGAAGGGGATTATGGGAGCATGACTTACAATTGCATGGTCTACAATGTGTCTCTGTGAGGAGGCAGACATCTAGGTAGAGGAGCAGGGCTTTGCCTCCTGATGTTAGAGCTGTTCCCCGTTAACTAGTGATCTGATAGTTGATGGAGGAATAATCAAAAGGCAGCAGGAGAGGAGAAGGGTGTACAGGTCCACAGAATGAATGATGCTGAAGCAGGGGGGTGCATGCAGTGCAGATTCCTCCCCAGCAAGCAGCTAAGTAGTAGCATCACCAAATCTCACCCCTAATCTCAGCACCTTACGTAGATCTCACACTGCAGATATACAACTTTGAGGCTGTAGACACAGGAGTACCTAGACGACCTCATAGCAGGAGGTACATTGTTGTTTTTCAGAAAGAATTCAATACAAAGGTGCAACTTTAAGGTACTACTTATAAATAATTAGATATTTTGAAATCTTCCATATAATATAGCAAATCTTCATTTTTTTGAGGTTAGGTCCATTTTAAAGCTATACAAATTGGTTTAGCCATTGTTTTAAACATATGTTCAAAAAATTAAAGCAATCCAAAAATAGTAATAAGTAAAAGTTTTCACACTTTTATTCTTAACTTTATTGAGACCTCTTAAGGCCCTTGTTTTCAAAAGGCTGATTTACATAAACAGCTGATCAAGCAGTTTGAGGTGATATGTATTTGAGGTGATGTTAAGCTTACATGTTGTAGTGTAATGTATTTTTGCATAAAGACTAAAGAGAATTGACCTGAGGATAAAACTTTAGTGCTACCACGCATAATTACAGGAAGAACCCAAGAATATCTAAGCACTTTTCATAAGGAAGTTAGATTTGTATTTCAACACTATTTAGGAATGCTTTATGAATGGTGGAGAAATGTTAGAAATTCTATATATAGCACTACAGAACAGACAGTACACAGTCCACATGTGCATTACTGCTTGCTTCACTACAACAATGAAACAGGAAACTTTATTTTAGAGAAAAGACATAGAGTTTATCATAGATGAAGCTGAAAACTAATAAACACCGTCATCTACTGGCTGAACAATATATCTCTGCTGAATACTGAAGTGGTTGTTGCACAAAATAAATGACCACTGTTATCCAACAGGAAAGAAATATCAGCTAGAAGAGCCTAAGTCCAGGAATTCAGGCCCCAGTAAGTGAAGCCATTTTTAAAGACCCTTGAAGATATCCCTACTTTGACACAGTGCTGGGGCCAGTGTAGTTACATGATCTTAAAAGTATGTGCACATAGCCCTTAGAGGGCTGTACAGCAGCTGAAAGCTCTGGATGTTGTACAGTCCCCTTATAACCATGTGCAAAGTTATAGTAAAATATTTGTGCAGCACTAAAATATAAATAATCCTAAAATGTATAAATCATATATATCATACATAAAATTACAGTCCATAATAAATAAGCTCAAGGTGTCTTCAGTATTCCCAAATTCATCAATCTGTAAAATTCAGTGAGAGGCAGGATATAGATAAAATGCACACCAGATGTGCAAAGGTATTACGCAGTGTATAAATAAATGGAGGTCTGCCAGGGGATCCCTCTCAGGATGGAATTGAAGTCAGCCCAGGATGAATGGATATCGTCAGGGTGGAAATTCAACCGGAGGTCCTCTTTAAGGACACGGGTGCAGCCTCTTCAATATATTGTGATTGTCACCAGGGGGAGCTCTAGGGGATTTAAATGCTCACGTTCCCGTACACAGAATTGGGCCTGCACTGAACGGGAACCTGTTGGGAGGAAATAGAGTGAAGAGATCCCAGTTCGCTTGATTCTGCAGGCATTGACTTAGACACCTAACAACTGTCCCAAGCAGGCAATGATAAGGACACCCCTTTTTAATATGTCTTTTTGAAGGTTTTATGGTTTCTTTTACGGTGCATAGCTGCTTCTTTATGTTGAGCACTCGCTGAGTCTTTTATTTTTCATGTGCAAAGTTATACTGACAGTAGCATTAAGACCTCTATGCCTGAAAGGTCTCTGAGAATGACCCAGACAAACAGGGTACCCTTGTCCTTCAGCTTGGGAATTGAGCAAGAGGATTAAAAAAACACATTGCAAAGTAAAGTCATTGTTGTGTGGACTGTAGCACCATGGAATGAGCTTTAAAAAGGCACAAAGATTAGAGGATTTTGGTTAACATAGGTAGCAGCAGACATCCTGCAGTTACTACTCTTAGGCAGGAAATTAAAAATAGCCAAAAGGTTTATTATAACAGTTTTATAATGATGTGCATCATGAGGGAAGAATACTAATAAGACTACCTTCTCCGCTGAAATCTGACATCACTTCTTCTGGGGACTTCTGAAAGGCATATTAATATATCAAAGCCTTAGTAAAGGGAAGCATTATTATTATTATAGAAGAAGGAGCTATCCATCTGGATTCAGCGGGTGCAATAAAGTCTGGTAGGGAAGTTCAGATCTAAATATTTCAGGGCCAACAGCTGGAATTTTATATTTTCTACAAAATACCTTCTGTTCATGGTATGAATATTAACATCATTGTATATGATCGCTTGTTTGGAAATTTTACAAAGCTTTCCATTGGCAGTCTTATAAAGCAGATGAAGTCACAACCATTAATGTTAAACAAAGGTTCTATATTTATAAAATGTATCTAATATTTTATATAAAAGTAGAGTTTTTATTTAATAGAAATTTGTCATTTAAGAAAAAAATTGAATTAATTGGTTGGATGCAGATTAAGAAAGCTTCCAATAAACTGTTTCTTAGAAGAAATGTATATTTTCATAGCTATATACCACTTTATATAGTAACAATTGGCTGGCTCTTGGTAGAGATTTGGGACAATCAGGCGAAGGCATACTACCCAGGATAGAAGAGTAGCCTATGAGGAAAGGTTAAGGCTTTTACCATCTTTTCTGCTGGTTCTAAAGGTTTCCTAGTCAGGATGAAAAAAAAGTAGAGACGTCATGTCAAGGACACTTTTCAATAGAAATTCCACAATGCAGCTGTGTTTAGTTACTGGCAAAGGATACTGGGGACTTTGAGAAGAAGTGTAACCATAAGCCCCAGAGCTCTACCCATTATACTTTCACTATCCTATTTAAAAAAAAAAGGTAATAGGTAGAGGTTTTTAGTAGAAAAGACTTTGCGTATCTCTTCAACAAGACAAATAAATGAATAAATTCTTTGACATTATTTCTTGAGCAGTCAACACTCACGGCAATGCTTAAGAGTTCAGCCAAATGCTGTTGTACTGCAACTCTATTGTGCATGTGCAAGAATTGTGTCATCATTGGGCACCTAATGGCAGAAAAAGAAAGAGGTTTGGCGTAGAAGAAAAAATTCAGAGGTGGCAGCACATTATGAGAAGCACTCCCACACTCCCCACCAGTCTCAGGTCCACAATAAATTGCACCTGCGCCCGTACAGCCATGCACATCTGCTCCCTGGCATATTTACATCTTTATTTAAATACCTAGGATACCTTAAAATTGGGCACTGCATTACATTAAAATGTAATTACATCTTTTCCTGGTAACAGCATAGCCTGCGATTTTCTACTCTCCTTGTCTATTGGCTACAGATGGTGATGCAGCCAATAGGGAAGAGAAGGAGCAGGGACGAGCATGTTATACGTAAGCAGAATGAGACCTGGCTGATTTACTTTTAATGGTTTTGAAGGTCAGCTGGGTGCTTAAAGTGATATTAACTTAAAAAAAAGTAAAAGAAAACCAAACAAACATGTTATACCTACCTGTTCTGTGCAATGTTTTGCTCAGAGCAGCCCCAATCCTCCTCTTCTCTGGTCCCCTGCTGGCACTCCTGCACCCCCTCCTCCTGCCAAGTGTCCCCAGAGCAAGCAGCTTTCTATGGAGGTACCCAGGTAGGCTCACTCCTGAGCCGCTGCTCTGTGTGTCCATTGACACATAGAGCTGCAGCTGTGCACCGCCCCCTCATTGGGTCATTGGCCAAAGGTTCCCACTGCTGTCTCATCCAATGAGGAGGGAGAGTTTCCAGAGAGACAGGGCTCTCGTGTACATTGCTGCCTTCATAATTATATTTATCAATATTCATTATGTATATAATCTTACATGGATACTATATTCACTAATGTGGTGATTAATTTCTTTATATATTATTTATTACTTGTGTTGATTTTCCAGGATTCATTTCATGTGTCACTTCCACACCCAGAACTGATGATCATACAAGTAAGGTGAAAAGATTTATCTTCCTACAGTTATGCCATCATTGAATATCAGCAAGGAATTCTAATTATGAAGACACAATCACCCTAATTATATTGAAAGTGAACTTTCCATACAATGCTACAGTCGCTCATTAATGAAGATGTTTCTTCCATCAGAAAATTCCTATCTACCGGTTTCCTAGCCATGCACAAATTTACCATGATTCAGCTAAGTGTATGTGCAAGACATTTTGTGTTTTTTGTTTATAATACACTGCTTTTATTTTTTTGATTGACTGTGTGTTCACCATGTCATATGCCCACCTTTCAGAGGATCCTAGTGATCATAATAAAGGTACTATTTTGCATCCATTTTGATGTATTAGTTTACTCTGCATTGGATTTAAAATACCGTTCTTTCTGCAGTTTGTTCTAGTCAACTGCTTATTTTTCTAATATGCTTACATTCGGTTAATAATCCACACCTCTATTTATGGTGAGTCAAAGAAATTTCTTTGATGGGTGGTTACACCCTAAATTATGGCATTTTTTTCTTTTTGTACCTGCACTTCATACCTGAAGTAATTTTTAGAGACTCCTTTTACAGTCTCATTAACACCAGCTTCAAACATTTTAATCAGGTAAAGAAAACATAGTGTATTACACGCTGTCACTGTTCATCAGACTGTCATACAACTAAAATATCTCTCATTATTCCATAAATGTGCAGGAGTCCCAATCACATTAGGTTCCCCAAACATACATGATTATCACACCCATTTTATGGTAGATACCCACACTATGCTACCTACCTTCAAAATTTTGCATCCAACACAGAATATGGGACTATTCCCTAAAGCCCTAAAGGAATCTATATGTGTTTCATGAACATTGTTTCACTGTTTTGCTTGGCAGTGCTAGGGTCATTGGTTCAAATCCCAGCCACGGCACCTCCTTCCTGGAGTTTGTATGTTCTCCCTGTGCCTGCGTGGGTTTCCTCGGGGTACTCCGGTTTCCTCCCACACTCCAAAGACATGCTGGTAGGTGAATTGGCTCCTGTCTAAATTGGCCCTAGTATGTATAAATGTGCGTTGGGGACCTTAGATTGTACACCCCTTGAGGGTTAGGGACTGATGTGAATATACAGTATATATATGTAAAGTACCGTGTAAATTGACGGCGCTATATAAGTACCTGAAATAAATAAACCCGATTATGTGCATAAGCTGGTAAAAACACCATATGTGAGTGTATGTTATTGTTCCTTTTTTCTGTTAATATTAGTTCACAAATAATGAATAAACAGGTGGTGCACCCACCTAGTGCATTATCCAAGGTTTATTCAAAGGTATAAAGATAAAAACATTCTCACAGACGAAGCATGTATATAAAAAGCTTATGCATTAAGAAGATGGCCACAACGGCAAGCAAGGTGTTCCAACTGTCAGTGCGGTCAAATTACTGACGCGTTTTGGGGATGAGTCCCTTTCCTCAGAGCTGCTGACTAGCCTCTTAGACTAGTACAGCTGTGTAGTGGATGAGGAGGACCAATGCTTAGAACAATGTTGCTGCTATGTGGATGAGGTATAGCAGCAACGTTGTTCTAAGCATCGGTCCTCCTCATCCACTACACATCTGCACTAGTCTAAGAGGCTGGTCAGCAGCTCTGAGGAAAGGGACTCATCCCGAAACGCGTCAGTATTTGACTGCACTGACAGTTGGAACACCTTGCTTGCTGTTGTGGCCATATTCTTAATGCAAAAGCTTTTTATATACTTGCTTCGTATGTATGTTTTTATCTTTTTATACCTTTGAATACACCTTGGATAATGCACTAGGTGTGTGTGACACCTGTTTATTCTTTATCTAGTGGCTGATCTCCCCGTCTGAGGAGGGCTGCACCCCTGAAGCATCTTCTTTTGGTTATCTCTGTCCTTGTTCCCTTGGATTCCCTTTGGCTGTGCATTTCCTAAAGCGCTGGAGAGTACATATGATATCCGAATAGTTCACAAATGAGTTAAGGGATGAAAGATAAAAATTTGAGCCATTGGTGGCCCTGCAAGCACCACCACCTTGACCAAGGTAATTTTTAAAATTGGCTGGGCCAGGTGGAAAATTTTGGCTGAACAGTGATTGCATTTTATTAGATGGGTGCCAAGGCTTCTTGAACACAACAAAGAGTCCTCCACTGACGAGAGCTTTTCTTTATGGCTTGCAGGCTAAACTGCTGAAATTCAAGTTGTCTATGCCCAGCATAATTAAAATTAAATTTGGCTAAAGTCTGAGATTTCAATTCAGAATAAGAATTAAGACAGGATAAACAAACTCCAGTCAATTCAAACCCTGCTGATCTACACTGTAAAGTTGTTTGACCACACATGGCCACTTTTCTCAAATCAGTTAAGCTG
The DNA here is from genome assembly GCF_062004578.1 of Staurois parvus. NCBI lineage: Eukaryota > Metazoa > Chordata > Amphibia > Anura > Ranidae > Staurois > Staurois parvus. Next base: position 1,483,243 of record NW_028318530.1, read on the forward strand.
GGGTTTTGGTCAACCTGCATGAAATAAGTAAATGATAATCTACAAATGACAGATTTTCCTGTTGGACTTACATTGAGATTACTCCCATACATTTTTCCAGTGTATTGCACATGATACTTCAGTGGGTTACCACTATACATTCCAGTTTTCGGTTTATCATGTCTACAGCTGATACCGTACATAACCACACATCACTATAAACTATACTGTAAATTATAGTCTAGCGGAAATCTGCTTCTGGAGATGTCATTTATCTTTTTATTTCTAAAAGAAAGTCCATGCCAGGCCAGTACGTAAGAGATCCTCATTAAATACAACTAACCCTGCTAACAACTTGTCCACATCTGTTGGAGCTGTGAGCAGGAAAATAAATACAGAGATTGATTTGCTGCCAGTTATACATTATTTCATGTTTAAGTAAATATTTGGATTTAAGAGGACTATACATTTCAACTGCATGATGGTTTTTCTTAAATTTATTAAGTGTTTCTAACACTAGGATAGTCAAAAGACTGTATAGACAGATAAAAAGTCATAAACTGGTGGATTGGTTTCTAAGAATAAAAGCTTAGCAGAATGTAAATCACTTGTTGAAAATTAGGAGGCTAGAATAGGGCTTAAGTCTATTAACAAAAACTCCAGAGTCGATGTATGGTCTTAACCCTAATTACCCGTGGCCCTCGGTTACGCTGGCTCTCGTCCCAGTCCATTCATCTTTACTACCAGTATAAGTTGTATTAGAGCAAAATTCCAGCCAAAACATGTTATTTTAGTTTTGCATACACTGGAAAGGAGTAAGAACTGGAACACAGACAGCAATTAAAAACCTGACAGAAGTTAAAGTGATTCCACACTCTATCCAAGAAAAGAATTTCGATTGGGAGTTTCACTTCAGTGTTTTCTTATGAGTCTGCTGAAAACTTGTGTATAGGAATGACCTAATCATAAAAATCCACTCCTCCAAGTGGTTCACCTCTGAGAACCTGATATACTCAACATATTTTTAACCACGGGAAGAAAAAAGTCTGATGTACCTTATGTAGAATCTGGCGTCCATGTAGTTGAAGGAACAGTTAGAATGTGTCTCACTACTATATTAATATAAAGCCATATGGCCATTAAGCTGTTTAAGAAGGGGTGGGCCTTTTCTCCTCAGGACTCCAGACCTTTGATGAAGGGTCATTGTAGACAATGGGGTTTAACGTGTATGGACATCCCAAACTTTTTTATTTTAGTTTTAGGTAGAGTAGAGAAGGCTTAAAACCCCTATAAGGTGTTAAGTGCGGTCCTGGCTAGGTAGAGTCACCCTTTCTAATTGCCTTCATTGTCACCAAGGCAGAAGATGATGGGAAGTCTAAACTTTTACAGATGTCACCAGAAGAAGAGGCGAGGTTAAATATTCGAATGAGAATAAAGGCATACCTCGGTTTACGAATTTAATTCGTTCTGCGGGACTTTTTGTATTGCAAAAAAATTGAAAACCGAAACGTGATTTCCCATAGGAATGCATTGAAAACCAATTAATCCGTTCCGGAGGTCAGAAAAAAGGAAAAAATAAGTCTTTTATCTGTACAAAACTCTTTATAAAGTGCACTTTAAAGGCATAAATACTTTACAGGGACATGATTAAAAATGAATTTGTAAATGCATTGAAAACCAATTAATCTGTTCTGGAGGTCAGAAAAAAGTCAAAAAAAGTTTTATCTGTTAAAAACTCTTTATAAAGTGCACTTTAAAGGCATAAAAGGACATGATTAAGAAAAAGTTCATAAATGCATTGAAAACCAATTAATCTGTTCCAAAGGTAAAAAAAAACTAAATAAAAGTCTTATCTGTTCAAAACTCATTATAAAGTGCAGTTTAAAGGCATAGTACTGTACGGGGACATGATTAAAAAAAAAATCCTAATTGCATTGAAAACCAATTAATCAGTTCGTATTGCGAAAAAAATTAATAAACTGAGCCATTATTTTCAATGGATTTTCATTCATAAACTGAAAATTACGTTAACCGAGGCATGCGTAAACCAAGGTAAGCCTGTACCTATTCTGGTTACAACTGTCTAAGAAGGTAAGTCCCATTAGTTTGTTGTGATTTCCTCACTTACAGTTGCGTTTCGGGTACAGGAATTGAAGGAAATCTCCCATTTCCTGTGCCTGAAATACAGAATATCAGAATGTCAATGAATAACAGCAAGAATAACAATGTATCAGTCATATGTTGAATAGATATATTTTTGAGAATGGAGAGATTGGGTTACAAAAACTGAACTGTATCGGGTATTTGGAAACTTTTTGAAGAAAAACTCTGGTACTAAGCAAAGCACTATATGCATTCAATTAACTTGGTGTACTCTGTTTCAGGGACATCCAGCTAAGCGTTGCCTTGCAAGCCGTACCTTACGCCTTTGTACTCCAAGCAGTGCCTCACACTCCTGTACTCCAAGCAGTGCCTTACATCATCTATTACACACAATGCCTCAGACCTCTAGTATATGCAGTGCTATACCTCTCTGATAAGCACAATACCTCACAGACCATTTATTTCTTTTTTGTTATATGCAGTGTCTTACACCTCAGTACTACATGCCTCATACCTCTGTACTGCACACAGTGTTTCACACTCTTGTATTACATGCAGTGCCACATACATCTCTGTAACCTGTAGTGCCTCAGGCGTCTGTATTACACACATAGTCCTACATCTCTGTACTACATACATTAAGGGAGATTTACTAAAACTACTGTAAAGAGTTCAAAATCTGGTGCAGCTGTGCATGGCAGCCAATCAGCTTCTAACTTCAGCTTGTTCAAGTAAGCTTTGACATTAAAACCTGGGCGCTGATTAGTTTCTGTGCACAGCTGCACCAGATTTTGCATGCTCCAATCTCCCCTGTATATCTTTCTTTGTGTCCTAAGCTGTGGAGGCAACATTGCTAAAAAGGATATTGATAAACGTACCTTCCAGAGAGCTCCTCCTCCCCAGACAATGCATAACTGAGATGAGTATAGTGTCAGTCAAGGACAGTATAGTGTCAGGCTAGGGCAGTATAATGTCAAACTAGGGCGGTAAAGTATGAGATTAGGGTGGTATTGTGTCAATTAAGGCACCATAGCGGCAAGTTAGGGCAGTATATTGGCAGGTTAGGGCAGTGTTTCTCTTTATTCAGTCAAGGCACCCTTTAAAATTATGGACAATCTCAAGGCACCCTATTAAAATTATGGACAATCTCAAGGCACCCTATTAAAATTATGGACAATCTCAAGGCACTCTGTTAAAATTATGGACAATCTCAAGGCACCCAATAAAATTATGAACAATCTCAAGGCACTCTGTTAAAATTATGGACAATCTCAAGGCACTCTGTTAAAATTATGGACAATTTCAAGGCACTCTGTTAAAATTATGAACAATCTCAAGGCACTCTGTTAAAATTATGGACAATCTCAAGGCACCCTATTAAAATTATGGACAATTTCAAGGCACTCTGTTAAAATTATGGACAATCTCAAGGCACCCTATTAAAATTATCGACAATTTCAAGGCACTCTGTTAAAATTATGGACAATCTCAAGGCACTCTTTAACATTCTGCTTAATCTCAAGGCACCCTTTATTTTACATAATGCAGCAACATCCACTCACATAGGACACCCAGCGTTAGAGGTGATTTATTCTTCCAAAGCAAATATTCCTTTGCAACCTGGTACTGACTAGTATTCCAGTGTTTCACCCTTAGTTTCTCTCCCTAACCCAGCTAATTTGACCCCACTGCTGATAAAGAGAGGCAGGGGAGGGCCAAACAAGGATGCTGTCAAGGCACCCAACATCCTGCTTATCAACTAAGGATGTAATTGGTTGTTAGGATGCTGGCAGCTGGCTTTGTGTAACTAGGCAGGCTTGATCCACCTGCTGGCTTGTATACAATTTTTGGGCAGTTTTTAAACATTTTGCCAAGGCACCCCTGAAAAAGCCTGAAGGCACCCTAGTTGAGAAAGGCTGGGTTAGGGTAATATAGTGGCAAGTTAGGGTTGGCTTTGGGGGGGTACAACTAAAATCTGGGGGGCATAGCCCATCCCAGCACCCCCCTAGATCCAGCCATGGGTGGTCATAGACTATGAAGCGCTCCTGTGGAGATTCTCAATTTTTACTCTGTTTTTACCTTCTAGACAAGACCTTTCTAACTAGGAGGCTACAAGGGACAAATATCAACCTTGGTTCCCCATCTCTGTCAATGCTCAAGGTGTGTCAGCTGTGCCCTCCCTGACTGCAGATCATGTAGCCATATCACTCCTAGTTAATAGAGGATATGATGGACCTTCTTGACCTCTGGAACTAGTGTAGTACAGCACAGGCTGCAATTTCTTCCACAAAGGTTTTATTGGATTTTGATGCATATAACAGTACATTTTTAGTAAATCGAAGATATTGAGACCAAGACAAAAATCCACAGCCAGGGCTGTCTTAATGAATGGGAACCCCGGGTACATTGGGGGCCCCATGACAATCTTGCATTACACCATACTTGCCAACTGTCCTGGATTTGCTGGGACAGCTATGCTTTTAACTTAGCTGTCCTGGGATGGCCATGTCCCGGGCAACATCCCAGACTCTGTACTGTGCCCTCCTGATCCCAGTATTGTACCCTCCTGATCCCCCCCCTCCTTCATGCCCTATTATGTGCCTTTCTGCCTCCTACCTGGACTATGCCCTTTGTGTTGATTAGTCTCTGATTTATGGCATGTTTTCTTATTGTTCAAATATGATTTTATTAAAAGTACTAATAAGTATATGTTTAATTCTATTCAACTAATCAACTATTTCTACTTAAATTCTTGAGAGTAGGTGTGTAAATTGGGGCAGGCTGGTAGGGGCCCAAGTGCATTACTTTGCCCAGGGTCCCATGATGCTATTAAGATGGCACTGTCCACAGCGTAGTATCAGAGTAGCAAAGGTACCAAAAAAAAGAAACCTCACAGGCGATCAAATCCCACCAACAGAAAGCTCCATTTGTGGGAAAAAAAAGGTTGAAAATTTCATTTGGGTGCAGCATTGCATGATCACGCAATTGTCAGTTAAAGCAACACAGTGCCATAATGCAAAAAATGGCCTGGTCGGGAAGGGGGGTAAATCCTCTGGAGAGCAAATGGTTAATCAGTTGCTGAGAATGCAGCTTCTTTATCTTATATTCCTGCCTATGTTGCGCTTTAAAGGATAAGTTCACCTTTGGGAACATGTTACATGTTCCACTCGTTTTTTAGGGGGGAACGTGTAACATGTTCCTATAACCGCAGCCACCCGCCCGCTGCTCTCTCTGACAGATAGTACGGGGAGCACAGCGCAGAATGCTGTATAAGGTAAAGAAGAATCCCAGAGTGTCAGCTAAAGACCTACAGAAATCTCTGGCACATGCTAACATTTTTGTTGACACATCTACAATAAGGAAAACATTAAACAAGAATGGAGTACATGAGAGGACACCACGGAGGAAGCCATTGCTGTCCAAAAAGAATATTGCAGCACGTTTGAAGTTTGCAAAAGAGCACCTGGATGTTCCACAGCACTACTGGCAAAATATACTGTGGACAGATGAAACCAAGATTGAGTTGTTTGGGAAGAACACACAACACTACGTGTGGAGAAAAAAAGGCACAGCACACCAACATCAAAACCTCATCCCCACTGTAAAACATGGCGGAGGGAGCATCATGGTTTGGGGCTGCTTTGCTGCCTCAGGGCCTGGACGGATTGTTGTCATTGATGGGAAAATGAATTCCAGAGTTTATCAAGACATTTTTCAGGAAAGCGTACGACCATCTGTCCGCCAACTGAAGCTCCGCAGAGGATGGGTGATGCAACAGGACAATGACCCAAAGCATACAAGTAATTCAACAAAACAATGGCTGCAACAGCACAGAATACGCCTTCCGGAGTGGCCCAGTCAGAGTCCTGACCTCAACCCGATTGAAATGCTGTGGGATGACCTTAAGAGAGCGATTCACACCAGACATCCCAAGAATATTGCTACACTGAAACAGTTTTGTGAAGAGGAGTGGTCCAAAATTACTCTAGATCGTTGTGCAGGTCTGATCTGCAACTACAGGAAACGTTTGGTTGAGGTTATTGCTGCCAAAGGAGGGTCAACCAGTTATTAAGTCCAAAGGTTCACATACTTTTTCCTCCCTGCACTGTGAATGTTTACATGTTATGTGCAATTAAACCATGGCAACATCTAATGTTTGTGTAGTATTATGTTCAGCAGACTGTGTTCTTCTATTGTTGTGACTTAGATGATGTTCAGAGCACATTTTATGCCCAATTAATGCAAAACTCCACGTAATCCCAAGGGGTTCACATACTTTTTCTTGCAACTGTACGTTAAGCTGGTGCCACAAGATCTGCTCCAGATTTCCTGTTTCAGGGTGGCTTCTTTCTCTTCTAGCAGCCTATGAGGCCATCCTTGCATGCAGGTACTAGAAATGTGTCTCCCTAACACTGTGTACATCAATAGAAACATATGCATAGTCCTGGCAAGGCACACCTCTGCTCCTCTCTCCTTCTCCACCTCCCTTCTGCTGGCTTGAAACTACACTGATTACTATTAACCCTTTCCTAAGACTGGAATTTCAGGGAAGCAGCTCTGAGAGTGCAGAATCCAGCAGCATTGAAAGTTGTAAAATGCAAGCACTTGGATAAAAATGTTACCAAATACTGGGGAATGATTATTTTATTGTGCTTAATGTGCTAGACTACAAAATGCGGGGGGTTTAATACTATTTTAAACAGTGCTGTTGAACTAACACTAAACACACAGGGGTGACCACCTCAGTGTACTACTTCTCCTCTAGGCTCCATGCACACTGGGCGTTTTAACCACTTTCACCCCCTTCCAGTCCAGTCCAATTTTCAGCTTTCAGTGCTATCACACTTTGAATGACAATTGTGCGGTCATGCAACATTGTACCCATATGAATGTTTTAGCATTTTTGTTGAGACAGATAAAACTTTATTTTGGTTTTTTTTATTCACCACTGGGATTTTTTTTTTTTTGCTATATAAATGAAAAAGTCCAAACATTTTGAAAAAAAAACCTGTTTTTCTTATATAATTTTGCAAATAAATAATTTTATAACTTTCTTCATAAATCTTGGCCAAAATGTATTCATCTATCTTTTTTTAGCAAAAAAAAAAAAATAACATAAAATTTGTTCATAACCAAAAATTGTCATTGTAAAAAAATATTTTTGACATTTTTATTTTATTTTTTTATATTATTATTTATGTTTTTTTTTTAACATACTGTCATCTTAGCAGTACAGTGTCACCATAGTGACACTGTACGAATTGTGGGGGTGATGATTTTTTTTTTTACACTGATTGCTTTTACACCCATAAAGGCTGTAAAAGCAATCATGTCTCCTTCTCTCTGGCTGCATTCTTGCAGCCATTGAGAAATATTGTGTGAGCTGTGATTGGTCACAGCTTGTCACATGGTACAAGGCTGTTGTAATTAGCCTTGTATCATGTGACCTCTGTGATCATTCACAGATATCACTAGTAGTAAGCAATGATGTCAGAAGTGACATCTTGCTTACTACTATTCATGTGATCACTGATTGGCCAATCAGTGATCACATGATCGGAACCTCACACAGAGATCCCGTACAGCGATTGTTGTTCCAGAGGACCCAGGGAGCGCGCATAGGCGGGGAGTGGGGAGGATGTTTATAAACGGACACCTGCTCCTGCAATGCTCCCCCCCGGCCGTTTATATACACGGGCCAGACGGGAAGTGGTTAATAATGCTGGTAATGTTAGCTGTGTAAAGCTACGTAAAAAACGTGAGTTTTTCAGCGTTTTTGCATTAGTGTTTAGCAGCATCTTGCTGCGTTTTTTCCGCACTTTTTCGCAGTTGGGTGTTTTAACTTTTTTTTGCTGCTGGTTTGCGGCATTTTACTGTGTTTTGCCATGTTTTTCTATGTTAGAGTGTTTTACAGCTAAAAAAACTCCCATAGAAACCCACTAGTTCTGGGGTTTTTTCAGCCAAAAACCGCCCCTGCCATAAACCGCTGATTACAGTCTATGTGTGCATGGACACATAGGATAACATGCTGGGGAGTTTATTGGCTGTAGAAAAAAACGCCAAAAGCCAAAAACAGCAGCTGTAAAAACGTTCCATTGTGCATGAGGACTAACTGTCCACCCATAAGGAAGAGGCAGGTCCTAGTCAAGGCTGCATTGCTTAGCTGCAGTGCAATGTGCATGGAGGTTCACAATTTTGCTATTCTCCTTGACAGGCATGCCTGGATTTCTAGACTAGTACAACAGAAGTCCTTAGGCAAGTCAAATGGTTATATAATTTTCACTGTATATTTATCTGTTTGTCCCAAGTTCATCTTTAAATTTCTCATATACAGTATGCCTTTCATACAGTTGTACACAATAATAGACAAAGAGAAACATCTGGCTTATCTACTTGTTTAGTTTCCTTTGTTCATTTAACAGCCTATTATATAAAACTTCAGAAATATTAAAACGAACCAAATCCCAAAGAAAACATTGTTATTCATCTCCCCACTGAACTATGCCGGAAAGAAAAATGCGTGGTGCGAGGGAAGCTGACATATAAATAGGTATCAATCTTCCTATGCTTCCATATACTTCATTTATATTAGAGCAACTTTCCAAGATTATTGGCAACAGAATGAAGCCAGCTGTTTCCACCTCTGCTCAATTGTAGTTAATTGCTAAAACAACTCAACATTACATGGATGCACATACACCACAATATCCTGGGTGCAGCTCCAAGAAGTTGGGTGCATTCAAAGTACAGCCTGAAATGTTACTCCAGATAACCTTAGGTAAACTCTGTAACATCAGGAGTAGCAAATGGTTGCATTTCTGTTTTACAACGTATCGCAGTACACCACAGTACAGACTGTATACTCCTGTTGACTGCAAAGCAAAATAATGAAGCAGGACCTATTTTTTTTTAAATTCTTTATTTAAATATGGGAAACCACTTTGCCATGTCTCCAAGAGGTTATAGCATCAGAAATGAGTATTTACAGTGGTATTCAACATAGTGCAAGAGGCCGAAAGATGGGAACACATCGCCTTCATACAGTGCAATTACAGAGATGCAGAAATCTGGACTATAGGAAACCATTTTTTGTAGTATACAGCTTTGACAGAAGGCAAAAACAGGGAAGGGGGCAAAGGAGAAGAAGAAGAAAAAAAAAAAAGGAAGAAAAGGGGGTGACAGAAAAGGGAATCAAGAATTGAAGGGAGAAGGGGAGGGAGAGGTACCTGGGCATAGGAAAACAAAGATCCAGGGGCCAAAAATTACCATGTGAAGCCAGAGGGAACTGGTCTTATAGAAAAAGGAAGGGGTCCAAATCTTCCAATATTTCTCACTCTGTTTCTTCATTGGCATAGAAATGTCTTCCATTTCTTGAATTTCCATGATTCTAGCCAGTCAGTGAGATTTATTTGGGCGGGACTGTGCTCGTCTATAGTGCTGAGATACAAGCCTTTTCAGCCGTTAGGCAATGTTTCAACACAGAATTTTTGTACTTTTATTAGATTAAGGTGTATCATGGAGCAGATGTGCCATTGGATTCCTCCTGAGATATAAGCCCTTTTCAACTTTAAGCATATGTTCCACCATGTCCCAGAATTCATTCAACTTTGGGCATTCCCAAAAAATATGAAGTAGGGTACCCTTGGACTCCCGACAATGCCAACAGATATTAGATGTCTGAGGGAACATACGATGTAACACTGCTGGGGTTCGATACCATGTAATGAGAAGTTTGTATCCTCCCTCTTGATATCTGTTTGCTATTGAGGTCGTGTGGGCAAAGAGTATAATTCTATCTTTTTGAGCTTAGGTAAAAGTAACTTCTCTTTCCCACTGCTGGAGGAAATGGAGTTCCGGTGGGGCACTAACAGCAAAGGTATGCAATAAGCTGGGCTCATCGAAGGAAATTCAGTGTGTGAGAGAAGTTGCTGGTGTTTTCACTACTCATCATATGTCGATGTGCTTGAGGAAAATAAGTAAGTCTAAAGGCACCCTGGAGAATGAGTGCATTGAATTAAAAGGTTGGTGATCCCAGAATGGGGGTTAAAGGACTGGGGGAAGGCGAGAGGTTTGTGGTTTTAAAGACAGATTTAACAATCCTTAAGGTGGCTCCTACCAGAGGATATTGACCGGCCCCTGTCCAAGAAAGTCCAGCAATCCAAGGGAGTCCTGAAAAGGTATACCAACTGTTGCCTATTCTATGAAGACTTGTGGTTTCTTGTCCCGTTGGGTGCATAAATCAATTACTCTAGAAAAATTAGCTGTCCCATGGTATTTTATTGGATCTGAGAAGTCAATACTGCCTTTCATTTTCTGCAAGGACAGGATAGATCTGCGTACCCAAGAAACCCACACAAATAAACTTCAGAAACCTAGCCGGAGATCTTTTGGGAAACCCTGTGGAAGTTTGATCAGGATGGCCTGCAGTAGATATAAAAGGCAGGGCATAATATTCATTTTGATAATGTTGGTGTGACCAAACCAGGTGAACGTGTTAGTGATTACCCTTGTGCTACCAGTTCAAATCTAGTACCTTACACACAAATCAAATAGTGCCCCAAAAAGAAATAGAAAAATAAAAAAATGGAAAAATAAAATTATAGAAAAATATATAAATACGTGTTTGGGTTGCTGCATGTACACAGTTGTATTCACACTATTCATAAAAATTGTAAATGGAAACAGTGCCCACTAGGCGCTACCAGTCTCTGCATAAAACACATGTCAATATCATAAACATTAGGAAACCATGTGATGTTAGCTATTTCTGTGCCATGTAGGGGGCATCCTCTTTATTCCAACATGGCATTGGAGTAACTAACATTGCGTGGGTAAGGAACTCTTAAAGGGACCAGCACCCTTATCCTCCAGGAGGTATACCCCAGCAAGATAAAAGTACCCTAGTGAGTGGGAGGCCATAGGCTACAAGACCCTTTTACTGGAAATCAGCTGGAAACAAGTTGGATATGATTGTGCTGTATCATATCAGAGATATGCACTGTAAACACAAAGGTGCAATGGAAATGGTTATAGAAGCACCGGGAAATGTCTTCAATAAGGATTTCACGTCACTTTTATTTGATGAGCTGCCACTCAATTTTTATTAAATGAACTGCCACGAATGACTATGCAGTGAATATTTTGAATATTAGTTTATAATATATTTTTTCATTATAATATTGTTTGCTGGAATATTCGCTTTTTTAAAAAAGAGCTCCGGTATAGACAAATAAATCACCCTTTAGTACACGCCCCTACACAAAACACTAAACAACTAATACATTTGTGAAATTCCATACCATTGAAGAATAAAGTCTTACTGAATTTTCAAGAAGTCTTCATTGTAATTCAAATGATAACAGCACCTGCTTTGCCAAAGAGGAGGTGCAACAGCCGGGGTATATATTATATCCTCTCCTCTAAAGGAAACTACAGTCCCCATCAACCTCTGGGAATTTCATTGAATATGGGTGGGTACACTAAACCTGTACATATTGAATGTGTACTCGCCCACTTCAACATAAATCAGGCTCCTTCATTCTCCAGCTACACTGCTCACCACACAGCAGGACAGTTAGGTGACAATCTTATAAATGTAAAGCATCCATGTGCAAAATGTTTTGTTCGTCCTATGTAGTCTACTTTCATTAAATATTTATTTCTCCCTCCTCTAGGTTTTCTGTTACTGGCTGTGGCTGCTATATTCACATGCAATTTCTCTCCCTCCAGCCACAACAGCAGATAAACTAATTGATCAGAGACAGTAGTCATACTACAGGAGATAACATGAAACATATCCCATGGGTTCAGAGACAAGAACACATTTACAGTACAGAGAGGAAGGTGGTGAACCTCTGACAAAGTTTTATGGCAGTTCCTGTGCCAGGGTCAGGAATTGAGGGGAAGTCTCCCTCCCCTGGTATCACAGAAACAATCACTCTCCCTCCAGTGGGGTCAAAGAAACAGGAAATCTCGCTCTAGTAGGGTCACAGAAACAGAAAGTCTCCTTCCAGTGGGGTCACAGGGTCAGAAAGTGAGGGGAAGTCTCCCTCCAGTGGTGTCACAGAAACAGGACCTCTCTCTCCAATGGTGTCACAGAAACAGGAAGTCTCCCTCCAGTGGGGTTACAGAAACAAGAAGTCTCCCTCCAGTGGAGTTACAGAAACAGGGAGTCTCTCTCCAGTGGGGTCACAGAAACAGGTAATCTCCCTCCAGTGGGTTCAGAGCTTTGAGATGTTAAAATGATCCATGTAGATACTAAAAATGTCTATAAGAATTGCACCTGTAAAGAAGAAAGCATGTATTCACCTCTCCTGCTGCCCACGCTGCCAAACACCATTCTGATCCTGATCAACCCTTCATTATGCTGAGTGGTTCCTCCTGTAGACCATCAAATCACTGCAGGACACATTGGGGAGACCTGCCCTCACTTCCTGTCCCTGTAATACTGCTAGGGCACAATCATGGCCGCTGTGACAAGACTGCCCCCTACCAAGCTTGAAGCCTTCCCAGCAGCCTCCAATGTTTGAATACAGTGACAGAACCATGAACAAAACTCAAATGTTGTGGCTGAGACACAACAATATATTGGTATGTGTAGTGCCCCTTAAGTAGTACCTCTCCACTGGTGCTGTAATGGGTGGAGTCTACGCTGTTTTTTATTATCTGCAGTAAGCAGGGCCAGTTAGTTTATGTATGGGAACAGGTCACTCCTGGCCAACACCTTGTAGACTTGTGACCTTGTCTGAGAGAAGGAAGGCCCTCTGCAGGGCTGATCTGGTGAGAGTCTCTAATGGAGTACTCAGCTGGGAGGAAGCAGAGGATGTAGCCCTGACATTTGCTTAGCAGGTCTGTAGCTGAGAGTGGAGCAGTCCTCCAGGACTTGGGCTAGAAGAGACTCCATATGTGAGCACCCACTGCTGGGGGTGAGTAAGGGAATTGATGGCTGGACTCAGTGGATTTGTGATAACTGCAGTATAGTTCTGCACACTGTAGAGACTACTGCTCAGGAGTCGTAACTAGAGGAATTGTGTTCTGCTTTGTAAAGACATTGTTCAGGAAGTCATACTGTGGACTGTAATATTATACAAACATTCTTCAGTAAACCGTTGAAAAGCACTGCGAGTGGACATTCATTATTCAAGGGTGGGCCTGGAGTAATGGTGACACAAGATGGCAGAGTCTCTCCCAAAGACAAAAGTGCCCTATACGGAGGAGAACTGGGGCAGGACCTTGGACAGCGTCCCTTACAAATAATTAACACAAGCGCACACAATGTCATTTTGTATACATTGGTATAAGTTCCTATTCTGCACCTGCTCGATTTCTATGCCATACTGTACTTTATCTAATATACACAGTCCAATATTGTACAGTTCATTCTACATACCTTATTTCACACTATCCTATTCTGTATGTAGTGCTGTACATACCCTATTTCATCCTGCCACACTCGGTACATTGTGCTGTACATTCCCTATTACACATCTTATCACTGTGCATGCTGCGCTCTAAATCCCCTGTTCTGCACTGCTACATTTAGTACACCATGTTATACGTTCCCTATTCTGCACTGCTTCATTCTGTACACCATGCTATGTTCTCTATTCTTCGCTGCCTTATTCTGTACACCATGCTATATATTCCCTATTCTGCATTGCCTCATTCTGTATAGCATGCTATATGATTCCTATTCTGCACTGCCTCATTCTGTACACCATGTTATATGTTCCCTATTCTGCACTGCCTCATTCTGTACACCATGCTATATGTTCCCTATTCTGCATTGCCTCATTGTGTACACCATGCTAAATGTTCCCTATTCTGCATTGCCTCATTGTGTACACCATGCTAAATGTTCCCTATTCTGCATTGCCTCATTGTGTACACCATGTTATATGTTCCCTATTCTGCATTGCCTCATTCTGTACACCATGTTATATGTTCCCTATTCTGCACTGCCTCATTCTGTACACCATGCTATATGTTCCCTATTCTGCATTGCCTCATTGTGTACACCATGCTAAATGTTCCCTATTCTGCATTGCCTCATTGTGTACACCATGCTATATATTCCCTATTCTCCTATTCTTCACTGCCTTATTTTGTACACCATGCTTTACATTGCCTATTCTGCATCACCTCATTTGTACACTGCACTGTAAATTCCCTATTTTGCACCACCTCATTTTTTTATGCCATGCTACACAGTCCCTACTCCACACTGCCACATTTTGCATGCTGTACTCAATATTACCTGTTCAGGGCACAGTTATTCTGTACACTGTGCTGTACATTGCCTATTTTACACTATCCAATTCTGTAAACTACACTGAACATTCCCTATTTCACAGAGCCTTTGTACGTATACTGTGCTTTACATGCCCTATTCTTCACTTTCTCCATCTGTATGCTGTGCTCTAAATTCCCTATCTCAAAGTGCCTCATTCTGTAGGCCATGCTGTAAGTTCCTCCGTCACTGCCTGATACTGAGATTTATATTTAATATTCCATTCTGTATGCTGTGGTGTATATTCCCTATTCTATACCTTACCACTGGGTATGGTGTGCTGTACATTTCCTATTCTAAAGTAATTATAGTAATGGATACTTTCACATTTGTGTGCACAATGGTAAGATCTGCATGTAGACTGAACCTTCTAAGAAATGGCCAGTTGGTTGTGTATGATCCCTAGGCTAAAAGTTCCCACTTCTCCCTATCTGTGTGTCTCTGTTGCAGACCCTTCCTATCACTTTCCACCCTGATAGGAGGTGAGGGTTAATCTCCCCAAAAATGAACAATCAGCAATAAAACCTGACAGAGGTTCTAACCCTTCCCTAGCAAAACTAAATGAAAAGATTTAGCTGGAGCTGGGCTTTAAATAAACAGTTTTATGTTTTAAGGAATGTAAATGCTCTGTTAGCACTGTTCTTCAGAATCAAAGGGATGCATGATTACTTTTCAGTTTATCACTTTGTTTTTCCAGAACAGAGTTTTCAATGAACTGAAAACAGTTACTGTGTGGTTTCCATTATTCAATTATACACATTTGGCAATTTCAAATCCCATTTATCAACGTCATGTAGAACATTTCACTGTAATTTAGTGGCGAAGACACAAATATGTAGTTTGCTTTACATAATATATATAAGTTACTTGTGAGCCACACATTAATAAACCAATAAACTGTGCTATCTTAATGGTTCGCTGGTGTTAAGTCACATCCTCATAAGTATGTGTGATTATATAATATCCAGGTGATTATAAAAAATACAACGCCACAAACTTTCAATTATCTTTTTATGATTAATAACTTAATCCATAAAATCCAAATTAAATAGTGATATATAAGTGTATTATCCTTGAATCCACTGTGCCACATTCATTATAATAAATTCAATATAAAAATAAAATAAATAATAATAAATCAATTTTATATATATATATATGCACATACATACATAAACACACTCTGTGCCTTATTCAACTCAGTTAAATAAATTTAATATAAATATGAAACAACATATATGAAAGTGAAAAAATAAATATGCTTTACATATTACATACATAGTATGCTTTACATATTACATTACAGTTCTAGTTTTGTGTTACAATTATAAATTCTTCTCTAACTAACTTCAGTACAACCAACCTTTTGTGCTTTTTCATGCGATTATTGCCACAGATATAAGTTTTGTATTCTGATGGTGGGGAAACCTTGTCAGAATACACTAGCGCAGCGGGAGGGATTCCCCCATCAACGCTGAATGTTTTGATGGGGGAATTGAGCAATTTTCTCTCCTCCAACCCATGGTTTAAAGAATGAAAACCGTGGAACTGTACTGCATACGAGTACCACAAACCAAAAATGCTACGTAATTCGTTGGTTGTGGGATCATCTGTACCGCCTCCATACAACATAGGTTGTTACAGGTTTCCTATCATGACTTGCCCAAGGCATATTTTTATCCATATTTATTGATATTCTGATTTAAAGTGTATTTTTATATATATATATGTTTGTATTTATTTTAACTCTTCATCCCAAATGAGGCCGCAGAGCTGTATTTTTTTCTTCATGTGCCGCCTTTTTGCAATAAATACCTCTTCCAATATGGCACTGAAGAAGGAGCGCATGCTCCACAACGCGTCACCATTTTTGCTTGTCACATCAAGGCGTTACATCACTTTTGCGTGCCGGCTGCATTCCACGCCGATCGGGAAGCCCTGGGAGCCTACAGAACAGCCCACCAGCAGGACCGCAGCCTTCTCCATTTGGCAAATCGGGACTGGGATTGATGACAGCCACTTACCCAGCGCTACATGCCCATTTTTCATCTCCTTTTGTGAGTGTACTACTTTTGAGATTAATAAAACATTGTCTTTAATACTACACCTAGATGACGCTTGTTCTCTCTTCCCTTGATTCTGCCTTTCAGGGTGATCTTCTGCTCTACTGAATAAGCTGCCACCAAGTGAACTTATCTACATTGACCTAGAGGGTCTGTTTGGACTATATTACCTAGTGTGAATGACACCACTGGTTTCCTTCTATTGCGCCCATCTATTTATTGTTTGTTACAGTAAATCACCCCTATCCTGTCTTTGGGTGTCTTCATTCTATGGAGAGGTATGGAGACAGCCTTGGACAGTAGCTTTGTTAGTCTTGGGGGCTGGTAGTGGTAGACTAGCAGAATAAAAGCTGAATTTAGAAGATGATTGTTTACCGTGCACAGTTGCACTGGATTCTGAGTGCACCAGCTTTAGTAAATCTCCCCCATCGTGTCCATCTATTTATTGTTTGTTACAGTAAATCACCCCTATCCTGTCTTTGGGTGTCTTCATTCTATGGAGAAGTATCAGAGACAGCTTTGGACAGTAGCATTGTTAGTCTGGATGGGCTGGTAGTGGTAGACTAGCAGAATAAAAGCACAGCACGAATGTACCCATGGTTTTTGTGTGGGTTACCCATGGTTTCCCATAGACTTTCTATTATGTACCACATTTTTGGAGTATCTTTCAGAAAACAGTGTGAAAGTGGCCTTAGATGGACTTAAGTAAGGGGTAGAGAGCTGCTGTTTGAGCAGAAAGCATGCGACAAAACGCTTGTAAAATGTCACACATTTTCAGGTGTTTCTATTGAAGTTTATGGGGCCAAAAACACTTGTGATCTGCCTAAAAGAAGCTCATGAACTTTTTTGATCAACATGCATTTTGCTTCAGGCGACAGAACGCTTATATGTGAACAGGGGCCATTGAAATGAACAGGATTTGGCTTGTTGAGCATTTTAAAGCTACAAGATTAAAGCATATAATCGCTCAGGTGGGAATGCAGCCTAACAAACTGAAGCTGAACTCCAGGAGACACTTTTTAAGCAGATGTCACAGAAATTTGGATAGTACAGGACTGTTCTCCTTCATTTTGCAAGGACTTTTAGTGAAGGGCCTGCTCATAGGAGCTATGATTAAGGCCCTTGTGATGGACACCTAACACCGCGACTGGGTATCTCCGCCAAGAAGCTTCTTTCCAAGCTTTGAAATACAAGGCAAGTGACTATAGCTGTAGCTACCCCCATATAACTAGGCAGCATCAGTTTTGTTTTTGAAATAAGCAAGAACAACTGCTTTATTAGAGAAACACACTGAATTTATACAGAAACCCATCAGATATGAGGCAATCACATTATCATAGACCAGGGGTGGGCAAACTTTTTGACTTGAGGGCCGCAATGGGTTCATATATTGGACCCGGGGGCCGGACCAAGAGTAGATGAATGATGTGTATGTGTCATCCATAGTAAGTATAGTAATATTCCCCCATAGTGAGAATAGTAATTAATCCCCCATATAGTAATTCATCCCCCATAGTAATTCATCCCCCATATAGTAATTCATCCCCCCTATAGTTATTCATCCCCCCTATAGTTATTCATCCCCCCTATAGTAATTCATCCCCCATATAGTAATTCATCCCCCATAGTAATTCATCCCCCCTATAGTAATTCATCCCCCCTATAGTAATTCATCCCCCATATAGTAATTCATCCCCCATAGTAATTCATCCCCCCTATAGTAATTCATCCCCCCTATAGTAATTCATCCCCCATAGTAATTAATCCCCCATATAGTAATTCATCCCCCATAGTAATTCATCCCCCATATAGTAATTCATCCCCCCTATAGTAATTCATCCCCCCTATAGTAATTCATCCCCCATAGTAATTAATCCCCCATATAGTAATTCATCCCCCATAGTAATTCATCCCCCCTATAGTAATTCATCCCCCATAGTAATTCATCCCCCCTATAGTAATTCATCCCCCCTATAGTAATTCATCCCCCATATAGTAATTCATCCCCCATAGTAATTCATCCCCCATATAGTAATTCATCCCCCCTATAGTAATTCATCCCCCCTATAGTAATTCATTCCCCATATTGTGTCAATTCACTTACCTTTGCACCGCGCGTTCCTCTCGCCGTGTTCCCGCGCCGTTCCGGTCTTCAGGGCGGACTGTGAGAGGAGCCTAGCTCGCCTGCTGCCCCGCCTCACGCTGCCCCGCTCCTCACGCTGCCCCGCCTACACACATCCTGACAGGCAATGTTTGCCACGCTCCGCGGGCAGGATTAAAAGGTCCGCCGGGCCGTAGTTTGCCCATTGCTGTCATAGACAATGCCCACCTCAGACAGTCCAGCGCCCACATAGGAATACATTATACTTAGGAAGCCATATGTTACAACAGCAGTACTTTCTGGATAACTTGAAATCACAATAAAACACAGAGTTCTCTGGGCGATGGTTCTCTTGCAGCCTATAGTCCGAGACAGCCCTGTGAGGCAGAAATGCATCAGCTAGTTGCTCATCAGGCCCTGTTTACATTTGGCGCTTAGTGATCTCGGGCAAAATCGTGCGATTCTGCCCTCAATCCAGAATCGCACTGCAATAATGACAAAATATACCACACCTGTTCTGATGCCATTCATTTTCAATGGCACCTAAATGCGTTGCGGTTTTGCTGTGATTGTCACACAATAAATCACTCATCAATCGCGGCAAACCCAATGCATGAAGCTTCTCGCCAACAAGGAGCAGGGGCTTTTTTTAGGTGACAAGCTTTGTGTGTTGTGGTTTGCTGCATAATTTATTGTGGCAAAACTGCCCCTTGTTTAGGTGCCTTTGCAAATGAATGGGCACCCAAACAGGCATGGTGCATTTGGTCATTATTGCGATTTGGGATGGCAGCGATTCTGCCTAAGATCACAAAACACCAAATGCGAATGGGGCCTTGGTGCTCTTTCAGATAAAGTGAACATTTGGAGGATTATGGCTCTCCTGGATATTTCTTTAGCTACATTGTATCCAGATGACCAAAAAGGCCACATTCTGTGCACTGCGAAGGGTGAAAGGTCCACGTAATAAGGGTGAGATAGATTTCCTACCAAAAGGTGAAGATCGCAAGTATAGGGCACGGGGGCAACAAGTATTTAAAAATTAGGAATCTATAAAGCAATTTTGTGAAAGTTTGTGAAACCTTTTGTATTTTCAGAATATGACCGAAAACATGAACTCTGCATTGCAGAGAAAGCAAAAAGTTGTGAATGTAACCCTAAGGCCCATGTCACACTCACACTAGCAATTCTGTCACTGGTGACAACTCTCCAATGTCAGGATCTCCAACAGAGCACTTACCTTTTGCTGGCTCCTCACTAGCTGGAACAGCAAGATGTTGCTCACTTGTGCAGACAGGTGACTGGCAGGTCCACTAAAGAGACTATCTGATTTGGAATCACTGGCCTGAATGCTGCTGAATCTAGATCGCTTGCAATGGGAGCAACCTCTTGTTGCCTCAGCTACAGAGGGAGCGATTCCATAGGGACAGACTGGCAGACTCTTAGCAATCTTGCTGCTGACCTTAGTGATGTGAAAGAATGTATTCTATTGTGTATGCTTTGCTTATGTATTGCACACTGCACTAAGAATGGTTTGATTACATATTTGCATTCTTTCAAGCCCTGATAAGAAATTAGCCTGCCTATGTAATGTTTCTTGTTACCTTAGCCACTTCCCCTCTGCCCTATAGCAGAAATACTGCTACAGGGCGGCAGGGGTGTGCAAAATAATGCATATATATATATATATACAGTTGCAAGAAAAAGTATGTGAACCCCTTGGGATTCCGTGGAGTTTTGCATGAATTGGGCATAAAATGTGCTCTGAACGTCATCTAAGTCACAACAATAGAAGAACACAGTCTGCTGAACATAATACTACACAAACATTAGATGTTGCCATGGTTTAATTGTACATAACATGTAAACATTCACAGTGCAGGGAGGAAAAAGTATGTGAACCTTTGGACTTAATAACTGGTTGACCCTCCTTTGGCAGCAATAACCTCAACCAAACGTTTCCTGTAGTTGCAGATCAGACCTGCACAACGATCTGGAGTCATTTTGGACCACTCCTCTTCACAAAACTGTTTCAGTGTAGCAATATTCTAGGGATGTCTGGTGTGAATCGCTCTCTTAAGGTCATGCCACAGCATTTCAATGGGGTTGAGGTCAGGACTGTGACTGGGCCACTCCAGAAGGCGTATTCTGTGCTGTTGCAGCCATTGTTTTGTTGAATGACTTGTATGCTTTGGGTCATTGTCCTGTTGCATCACCCATCCTCTGCGGAGCTTCAGTTGGCGGACAGATGGTCGTACGTTTTCCTGAAAAATGTCTTGATAAACTCTGGAATTCATTTTCCCATCAATGACAACAATCCGTCCAGGCCCTGAGGCAGCAAAGCAGCCCCAAACCATGATGCTCCCTCCGCCATGTTTCACAATGGGGATGAGGTTTTGATGTTGGTGTGCTGTGCCTTTTTTTCTCCACACATAGTGTTGTGTGTTCTTCCCAAACAACTCAATCTTGGTTTCATCTGTCCACAGTATATTTTGCCAGTAGTGCTGTGGAACATCCAGGTGCTCTTTTGCAAACTTCAAACGTGCTGCAATCTTCTTTTTGGACAGCAATGGCTTCCTCCGTGGTGTCCTCCCATGTACTCCATTCTTGTTTAATCTTTTCCTTATTGTAGATGTGTCAACAAAAATGTTAGCATGTGCCAGAGATTTCTGTAGGTCTTTAGCTGACACTCTGGGATTCTTCTTTACCTCATGCAGCATTCTGCGCTGGGCTCTTCCAGTCATTTTTACAGGACGACCACGCCTAGGGAGAGTAGCTACAGTGCTAAACTTTCTCCATTTCTAGACAGTCTGTCTTACCGTGGACACATGAACATCAAGGCTTTTGGAGATACTTTTGTAACCCTTTCCAGCTTCATGCAAGTCAACAATTCTTGATCGTAGGTCTTCTGACAGCTCTTTTCTGCGAGGCATGGTTCACATCAGACAGTGCTTCTTGAAACCAGTAAACCCAAAACAGGTGTGTGTTTTTTAAGGGCAGGACAGCTGTCAGCAACACATCCAATATCATCACACTGATTGGAGTCAAGGTTGGCTCACTCCTGGCTCCAATTAGCTCTGGGAGAAGTCATTAAGCTAGGGCTCACATACTTTTTCCTCCCTGCACTGTGAATGTTTACATGTTATGTGCAATTAAACCATGGCAACATCTAATGTTTGTGTAGTATTATGTTCAGCAGACTGTGTTCTTCTATTGTTGTGACTTAGATGACGTTCAGAGCACATTTTATATCCAATTCATGCAAAACTCCACGTAATCCCAAGGGGTTCACATACCTTTTCTTGCAACTGTATATGTGATTTTGCAGTTCAGGGTAGGGAGCTACCCGCGCTGCCATTCGCGGCTACGGCTGTCAATCACCGGGTCCTGGACAGTTATTGCTCGCCAGCACCCGGTGATCGCCGAGTATCTCCAATGGGAGAGACCTGTATGTAAACAATACAGATCTCTCCCTTTCAGCTCCTGCACAGTGCTATGCAGAGCTATACAAAACAGTGTGCTTACAGTGAAACACAGACACAGTCCAGGTAGTAAAACAGCACACAGTTAACCTTTTGATCGTCCCACATGTTAACCCCTTCCTGCCCAGTGTCATTAGCACAGTGTTAGTGCTTGTTATTAACACTGATCACTGTATTAGTGTCACTGGGGATGTCAGTGGCAGTTAGTCAGTTACCACCCAGTGTCAGAATGCCCGCCGCAGTCCTGCTATAAGTTGCTGATCGTAGCCATTACTAGTAAAAAAAAAAAAAAATCCAGTATCTATATCGCCATTTGCAAATGCTATAACTGTCACGGAAACCAATTAATTTACATGTATTGGGATTTTTTTTTAGCAACGACATGTAGCAGAATACATTTTGGCCTAAATTTATGATGAAATTTGATTTTTTTAATTTTTTTTTTACTGGACATGTTTAATAGCAAAAAATCAAAAATATTGTTTTTCTCTCAAAATTGTCAGTCTTTTTTTGTTTATAGCGCAAAAAATAAACACTGCATAGGTGATGAAATACCACGTTGCATGACCGCGCAATTGTCTGTTAAAGTAAAGTAGCGCCATATCGCAAACAAATTGCCTGGAGGGCAAGTGGTTAATATTACAATTGTACTTTCAGGCTCTGTGCACACTGGGAAGTTCCCTTGCCAGAAAAAATTCTGATATAGAGCGTTTTTGTACACAATTCAGGAGAGTTTAGTGTTTTTTTCTGCTCGAAAGCTCTAATTATTAACGCAAGCCGGAAAGGTTTTTTTTTACCTCCCTCTAAATGCTGAGCTTAAAATATGCCTCTAATTGTCCTAAGGTGCATGGACACATAGGATAACACTGAGCTGCTTCTACAGGCAAAACACAAAACTGCAGAAGCAGCAATTGTTAAGTCAGTGTACATGGAGCCTTAAAGGATAAGTTCACCTTTGTTCACGTTTTTTTTTGCTTCTAAATTCCAGCTCCCTTATGTACCAATATAGCATTAATGTACTTCTTTTGTAGAGATTCAAAAGCTTTCCATTTTTTCTATCCACCTTTATGTCCATGTCCAGATGGCTGTCCAAAAAGCTTCCCCATTACTGCTGCCTTATTTCCTGCAGAGCCTTTAGGTCATGATACAGGAAGGAGTTTACCAGCTGACCTCATTAGCATCTACCCTCCTACCTACCAACCACTTTCAGGTGCACGACTATTAAATGAAAAGCAATCAGAGATCACTGTTCTCACTAAATTTAAAGACATCGATTTTTATTTTTCTATCTTAACTTTCATCTTGCATAGATCATTCCTTTGGCATAGTGTGCTGAGTGAACAGATTACAGTCTATGTGGCGAGAGCTGTACTATTGAAAACAAGAGAATTGTGTTCTGGTTTCTGTAAAGTTCACATACACTAGACAGGCTGATTGTACAATCTCCTTTAGATCTACCATCAACTATGGAGTGCAAGGACCTGCCTGATTGGATACAGAGTGAATCTCTATACATTTTCCATTAGATTTTCAAGAACTACAGAACAGGAGGACCCACCTACACTTGCAAGAAAAACTATGTGAACCCCTTGGGATTACGTGGAGTTTTGCATGAATTGGGCATAAAATGTGCTCTGAACGTCATCTAAGTCACAACAATAGAAGAACACAGTCTGCTGAACATAATACTACACAAACATTAGATTTTGCCATGGTTTAATTGCACATGACATGTAAACATGCACAGTGCAGGGAGGAAAAAGTATGTGAGGCCCTAGCTTAATGACTTCTCCCAGAGCTAATTGGAGCCAGGAGTGAGCCAACCTTGACTCCAATCAGTGTGATGATATTGGATGTGTTGCTAACAGCTGTCCTGCCCTTAAAAAACACACACCTGTTTTGGGTTTACTGGTTTCAAGAAGCACTGTCTGATGTGAACCATGCCTCGCAGAAAAGAGCTCTCAGAAGACCTACAATCAAGAATTGTTGACTTGCATGAAGCTGGAAAGGGTTACAAAAGTATCTCCAAAAGCCTTGATGTTCATGTGTCCACGGTAAGACAGACTGTCTAGAAATGGAGAAAGTTTAGCACTGTTGCTACTCTCCCTAGGCGTGGTCGTCCTGTAAAAATGACTGCAAGAGCAAAGAGAATGCTGCATGAGGTAAAGAAGAATCCCAGAGTGTCAGCTAAAGACCTACAGAAATCTCTGGCACATGCTAACATTTTTGTTGACACATCTACAATAAGGAAAACATTAAACAAGAATGGAGTACATGGGAGGACACCATGGAGGAAGCCATTGCTGTCCAAAAAGAATATTGCAGCACGTTTGAAGTTTGCAAAAGAGCACCTGGATGTTCCACAGCACTACTGGCAAAATATACTGTGGACAGATGAAACCAAGATTGAGTTGTTTGGGAAGAAGACACAACACTATGTGTGGAGAAAAAAAGGCACAGCACACCAACATCAAAACCTCATCCCCACTGTAAAACATGGTGGAGGGAGCATCATGGTTTGGGGCTGCTTTGCTGCCTCAGGGCCTGGATGGATTGTTGTCATTGATGGGAAAATTAATTCCAGAGTTTATCAAGACATTTTGCAGGAAAACGTACGACCATCTGTCCGCCAACTGAAGCTCCACAGAGGATGGGTGATGCAACAGGACAATGACCCAAAGCATACAAGTAATTCAACAAAACAATGGCTGCAACAGCACAGAATACGCCTTCTGGAGCGGCCCAGTCAGAGTCCTGACCTCAACCCGATTTAAAATGCTGTGGCATGACCTTAAGAGAGCGATTCACACCAGACATCCCAAGAATATTGCTACACTGAAACAGTTTTGTGAAGAGGAGTGGTCCAAAATTACTCTAGATCGTTGTGCAGGTCTGATCTGCAACTACAGGAAACGTTTGGTTGAGGTTATTGCTGCCAAAGGAGGGTCAACCAGTTATTAAGTCCAAAGGTTCACATACTTTTTCCTCCCTGCACTGTGAATGTTTACATGTTCTGTGCAGTTAAACCATGGCAACATCTAATGTTTGTGTAGTATTATGTTCAGCAGACTGTGTTCTTCTATTGTTGTGACTTAGATGACGTTCAGAGCACATTTTATGCCCAATTCATGCAAAACTCCACGTAATCCCAAGGGGTTCACATACTTTTTCTTGCAACTGTATCTACCCAATCATTCTATATCCAGTCAGGCAGACTCTTGCACTTCAATTGTTGTCTGTGTTTTTAGTGAGAACAGTGATCTCTGATTGATTGCTTTTCATTTAATAGTCATGCACCTGGAAGTGGTTGGTAGGTAGGAGGGTAGATGATGCGGGGTGTGTGCTAATGAGGTTAGCTGCTCAACTCCTTCCTGTATCATGACCTAAAGGCTCTGCAGGAAATAAGGCAGCAGTAATGGAGCAGCTTTTTGGACAGCCATCTGGACACGGGCATAAAAGGTGGATAGAAAAAAATGGAAAGCTTTTGAATATCTGCAAAAGAAGTACATTAATGCTACAGTTGCAAGAAAAAGTATGTGAACCCCTTGGGATTACATGGAGTTTTGCATGAATTGGGCATAAAATGTGCTCTGAACGTCATCTAAGTCACAACAATAGAAGAACACAGTCTGCTGAACATAATACTACACAAACATTAGATGTTGCCATGGTTTAATTGCACATAACATGTAAACATTCATAGTGCAGGGAGGAAAAAGTATGTGAACCTTTGGACTTAATAACTGGTTGACGCTCCTTTGGCAGCAATAACCTCAACCAAATGTTTACTGTAGTTGCAGATCAGACCTGCACAATGATCTGGAGTAATTTTGGACCACTCCTCTTCACAAAACTGTTTCAGTGTAGCAATATTCTTGGGATGTCTGGTGTGAATTGCTCTCTTAAGGTCATGCCACAGCATTTCAATCGGGTTGAGGTCAGGACTCTGACTGGGCCACTCCAGAAGGCGTATTCTGTGCTGTTGCAGCCATTGTTTTGTTGAATTACTTGTATGCTTTGGGTCATTGTCCTGTTGCATCACCCATCCTCTGCGGAGCTTCAGTTGGCGGACAGATGGTTGTACGTTTTCCTGCAAAATGTCTTGATAAACTCTGGAATTCATTTTCCCATCAATGACAACAATCCGTCCAGGCCCTGAGGCAGCAAAGCAGCCCCAAACCATGATGCTCCCTCCGCCATGTTTTACAGTGGGGATAAGGTTTTGATATTGGTGTGCTGTGCCTTTTTTTCTCCACACATAGTGTTGTGTGTTCTTCCCAAACAACTCAATCTTGGTTTCATCTGTCCACAGTATATTTTGCCAGTAGTGCTGTGGAACATCCAGGTGCATTTTTGCAAACTTCAAACGTGCTGCAATATTCTTTTTGGACAGCAATGGCTTCCTCCGTGGTGTCCTCCCATGTTCTCCATTCTTGTTTAATGTTTTCCTTATTGTAGATGTGTCAACAAAAATGTTAGCATGTGCCAGAGATTTCTGTAGGTCTTTAGCTGACACTCTGGGATTCTTCTTTACCTCATGCAGCATTCTGCGCTGTGCTCTTGCAGTCATTTTTACAGGACGACCACACCTAGGGAGAGTAGCAACAGTGCTAAACTTTCTCCATTTGTAGACAGTCTGTCTTACCATGGACACATGAACATCAAGGCTTTTGGAGATACTTTTGTAACCCTTTCCAGCTTCATGCAAGTCAACAATTCTTGATCGTAGGTCTTCTGAGAGCTCTTTTCTGCGAGGCATGGTTCACGTCAGACAGTACTTCTTGAAACCAGTAAACCCAAAACAGGTGTGTGTTTTTTAAGGGCAGGACAGCTGTTAGCAACACATCCAATATCATCACACTGATTGGAGTCAAGGTTGGCTCACTCCTGGCTCCAATTAGCTCTGGGACAAGTCATAAACCTAGGGCCTCACATACTTTTTCCTCCCTGTACTGTGAATGTTTACATGTTATGTGCAATTAAACCATGGCAACATCTAATGTTTGTGTAGTATTATGTTCAGCAGACTGTGTTCTTCTATTGTTGTGACTTAGATGACGTTCAGAGCACATTTTATGTCCAATTCATGCAAAACTCCACGTAATCCCAAGGGGATCACATACTTTTTCTTGCAACTGTATATTGGTACATAGGGCAGCTGGAATATAAAAAAAAAAAACCTGAACAAAGGTGAACTTATCCTTTAAGGCTCCATGTACACTGGCTTAAAAATTGCTGGTTCTGCAGGAGTTTTATGTTTTGCCTGTAGAAGCAGCTCAGTGTTATGTGTCCATGTACATTAGGATGATTAGAGGCACAGTTTAAGCTCAGCATTTAGAGCAGCGGTTCTCAACCTGTGGGTCGTGACCCCTTTGGAGGTCGAACGACCCTTTCACAGGGGTCGTCTAAGACCATCGGAAAACACATATTTCCGATGGTCTTAGGAACCGAGACACCGCTCCTCTATCTGTCTCCAGGCGGGTCCTCCCACATGCAGATATGCCCACATATGAGTACCCGACGTGATGACATCATCGCACCAACCTCATCACATACACCCTGTATAAATACAGGTGTATGTGACAGAGTTGGTGCCATAATGTACTTATGTGGACCAGTCACACATGTGTAAAGAGCAGCTACTGTGTTGAAAGCAGCTGCTGTGTTGAAAGCAGCGGTATTGGAGGTAAAATGACACTTCATGAATTATAATTACTGGGTAAATGTAAAATCATGTACTTTAAAATCATCAACATAGCGATTAATCACTATGCTTTAATTATGTTCAATTTGTAACAATGAAAATACATCCTGCATATCAGATATTTACATTACGATTCATAATACTGTAGTAGAAAAATTACAATTATGAAGTAGCAACAAAAATCTTATGGTTGGGGGTCACCACAACATGAGGAACTGTATTAAAGGGTCGCAGCTTTAGGAAGGTTGAGAACCACTGATTTAGAGGGAGGTAAAAAAAAATCTTCCGCTTTGCGTTTTTGATTGGAGCTTTCTGGCAGAAAAAAAACGTTAAACTCTCCTAAAATGTGTACAAAAAAGCTCTATATCAGTGTTTTTTTTTCTGGCAAGGGAACTTCCCATTGTGCACGGAGCCTAAAAGTACAATTGTAATATTAATGTCATTCCTACATATGCATGTGTATAAAAAACTTCAACTACGCCAAATTAACAGAACAGTGATTTGGAAAGATGCCAAGTATTATTATACAGTATTTATATAGCGCCAACAGTTCGCTCAGCGCTGTACATTACAATGGGGGACAATACATGAGACAGTACAATAACAATACAATGCGATACACGAGGGGTTTGAGGGCCCTGCTCCTTGGAGCTTACAATCTAGGAGGGAGGGGATAGTGGTACGGGAGGAAAAGCTGTGGGGGATGGAGTGGTAGGAAGAGTGGAGGAGATCGGCAGTTAGCAGAGGGTGGGGTAGGCTTCCCTGAAGAGATGGGTTTTCAGGCTGCGCCTAAAGGAGAGGAGAGTAAGTGATAGTCTGATGGATTGGGGTAGGGAGTTCCAGAGGATGGGTGATACCCTGGAGAAGTCCTAGAGGCGGGCATGGGATGAGGAGACCAGGGAACTAGAGAGAAGGAGGTCTTGTGAGGAGCGAAGAGTGCGTTTTGGGTGGTATTTGGATATTAGGTCGGTGATGTAGTTTGGGGCAGAGTTATGGACAGCTTTGTACGTCAGTGTTAGCATTTTGAATTGAGTATCTATTTGTGTCTGCTCCCTACTGCAGTAGTTATTATAAATTTGGAACACTGATCAATATGAATATAGGAGTTGCTTATTTATAAAATGTTCAGGACAGTGAGAAATTGCTACAAGCGAATGAGATTTGGCAGCATTCCAGGCCATTGAGGGAGTAGAAGCCACTATGCTGTTGCTGGCGACACACAGCCATGTGACCAGTATGCAACCAACCTTTGTAAGGCTAGGTTCACATCTGTGCGGGTGGTACAAAATCCGTGCAGCCGCACCACCTGCACAGAGAAATGCGGACCAGCAGGCGGGTGCCATTAGTTCTAATGGCACGCCGCCTGCACTGGAAAACGCAACCGTACTGGGAACCAAGGTTCCTGTGTGGGCTGCGTTTTCAGAAGAAGTGCAGGGACTTCTTCCCTGTGTATCACAGGGCACGGGAGTCCATTCAAATGAATGGGCTCTCGTGCCCGCACAAAACGCGGCCCGCAAGGCCGGATATATGTGAACCAGGGGTTAATGAGCATCAGATAGGAAGACCTGGCTTTGGACTCACTGGCCAACTGGATTCAATTCCCATTGTCCTAATTAGTTATAGCAAGGCTGGGCGATTTTCCCCTAAGGGTCCCATTACTTGATAAATGTATAAAAGCTATACTGCCTGTTCATATCAGTCAGGGCATAGTTGTCTTCGCATTCTCTGTGTATAATGAAAATGAATGATCAGTACATTTCTGTAAGAGAAGGAAGTGTTAAGAATGCCATAGATCTAGTGGTGTAATGGTGAAAATGTGGCTTTTGTGACCTCTCTCTAGTTCAGAGAGCAGTAAGTGGTTTGACAACTGGATCACTGAAGTGCCACCTGTCTGACGCAGTCCAAGCACTGTATGCAATGACATGTACAGCACACACCTGTTATGGTTATATTAAGAGCTGCTCAATGATAGCAATACAGACATTTCCAACTGGTTGGCAACCAGGCCCTAAAATATCACATGACTATGTCCTTGGGGCCCCACAGAAGCCACTTTACTATAAATACATTAGAATGGTTTGCATTTCTTTTCAGTATTCTCTGTGTATTGCAGGTTGCCAAAGGTACAGCTCTGTTGCATTCCCTGAGCTGTAGGACTCTATTTTGAGGTGGACCTGTCATGCAGTGAAAAATCTACTTTAAAGAGCCACTCTAGGCCACAAGCAAAATCAATGAACTGCTAATGAAATCTGGAAGACACTGAAACTGTGCTTCTGTCTTTATATACAAATCTATGTAAAAGTAAATTTGCAGGTCTATAATCTGTTGTAGTCAGATTTAGAAAGCCTTTTTTATAAGGTCATAATTCTGTACACTCTGGTCATATAATTCTCCTGTGCAACATTCCTGAGAACTAGAAGACAGTGCTAGGAACCGAGGAATACTATGGCCTGCATTTGCCCATGCTAAAATTCTGGGTTTTCTTGTAAATAAACTAGTCAGAATCCATAGACTAGGGCTACACTAGTGATTAACCACTTCCATACCGGGCACTTTTACCCCATTCCTGCCCTGGCCAATTTTCAGCTTTCAGTACTGTCGCACTTTGATTGACAATTGCACAGTCATGCAACACTCATATGACATTTTTATCTTTTTTTTCACACAAATAGAGCTTTCTTTTGATGGTAATTAATCGCCACTGGGTTTTTTATTTTTTGCACTATAAACAAAAAAAGACCAAAAATTTTGAAAACATTTTTTTTCTTTGTTTCTAATATAAAATTTAGCAAATAAGTATTTTTTCTTCATAAATTTAGTCAAAAATTTATACTGCTACATTTCTTTGGTAAAAATAACCAAAATCAGTGTATATTATTTGGTCTGTGTGAAAGTTATAGTCTACAGCTATGGCACCAATCATTGAAAAGTGATCACACCTGAAGCACTGAGGACCTATTTCATTTCTTGAGGCCCTAACATACTAGAAAAGTACAAATAGCCCCCAAATTACCACTTTTTGGAAAGAAGACAGTCCAAGGTATTTATTAAAGACATGGTGAATTTTTTGAAGTTGTAATTTTTCCCCACAATTCTTTGGAAAATTAAGAATTTTTTTTTTTTTTTACACAAAATTGTCAAAATAAAATCTTACTTCTCACACCTGGAATAGACATATTTGCAATTGCATCCCATAACACATTCTGCGGCTACTCCTGAGTGTTGTGATACCACATGTGTGAGACATTTCCACAACCTACACATCTAATTTCCTGACTACCTATCACAGTTTTGAAGGCCCTAGAGCACCAAGATGGTTGAAACACCCACATAATGACCCCATTTTGGAAAGCAAACATATCAAGGTATATTTTATCAGGCATAATGAGTCTTTTGAACATATTTTTTTTTCCAAAAGTGTTTAGAAAATGTGGAAAGAAAAATGAAAAACATTTTTTTCACACAAAGTTGTCAGTTTATATTTCTAACACACAGCATGAACATACCAAGAATGATGCCCTTAAATGCATTCTGCTACTCCCGAGTATGGTGATACCACATGTGTGAGACTTTTCCACAGCCTGGTCACATACAGAGACCCAACATTCAAGTAGCACCTTAACACATTCTAGGAGCATAAAAGGGGCATAAATTACACATCTAATTTCCTGACTACCTATCACAGTTTTGAAGGCCTTGGAGCACCAGGACGATGGAAACACTCACAGAATGACCCCATTTTGGAAAGCAAACATTCCAAGGCATATTCTGTCAAGCATAATGAGTTTTGTGAACATGTCATTTTTTTCCACACGTTTTTTGAAAATGTGGAAAGAAAATTAAAACTTATTTTTTTACACAAAGTTGTCAATTTATAGAATATTTCTAAAATACATTTTGCTACTCCTCCTGAACATGAAAATACAACGTGATACTTTTTCACAAGGGAAACAAAGAAACACAGCACCTTTAAGTGTGTACTGTGAATGTATTTAATAGAAAGATAAGTAGTAACTCACATCTCAGAATTTTAAAACAGGCTCATGGGTAAGAGGGTGAGACGTCTGTAGCCAGATGTTGTTGTATGTCTTGGCGACTCTGCCAGGCTTCACCATCTGTGCTGCATGTGCACAGCACCATCTGCTGGCAGACACCTTGGAGATTCCGCCAGGCTTACCATCCGTGTTGCACATGCACAGCACCACCTGCTGGCGGACTCAATCGATCTCCTCTCTGGATCAGACACACAATAACATCTGGCTACAGACGTCTCACCCTCTTACCTATGAGCCTGTTTTTAAATTCTAAGATGTGAGTTACTACTTATCTTTCTATTAAATACCTTCATAGTACACACTTAGAGGCGCTGTGTTTCTTTGTTTCCCTTCTGCAGAGTTATGCTTCGCTCGTATGCAGCTTGCCCTTAGTGCCTACTGGACTACCTTCACCCCTGCCCATTTGGAACTCATCAAACATACATGGACTGCCACACCATGCGCCTGTTATCCCTTTTGTATTGATACTTTTTCACAGCCTACCTGAAGAAAGGATAGACAAAAGATTACCTGTGGTTTCAGTAGAGCAGTTGTTCGCAGAGGAGAGAATTGGAGCAGGAAGCAGGCAGCAGCCACAGGAATTGCCCAGGCAGGAGGCAGGAATATGATGGATAAACAAGCCAGGTCAGAACAGGCAGCAGGCAGACATCCAAGCAGCAGGCAGAAACATGGTCCATAAAATGTCTTGGGTCAGTACAGACAGCAAGAGGAGATATGGTCAGCACAGCCAAAGTATTGGTCCGGTTGCCAGGTTGGCAGGAACACGGTCCATAAATAGTCCTGGGTCAGTACAGGCAACAGGCAGCGATATGGTCAGCACAGCCAAAGTATTGGTCCAGGCAGCAGGCAGGAACATGTTCTGAAAAAGTTTTGGGTCATTACAGGCAGCAAGAGGAGATATGGTCAGCACAGCCAAAGTACTGGTCCAGGCAACAGGCAGGAATATGGCCCCTAAAAAGTCCTGGGACAATACAGGCAGCAGGCAGAGATATGGTCAGCACAGCCAAAGTATTGGTCTAGGCAGCAGGCAGGAACATCAAGCTTAGGGCCTTGGTCATATAGAAACGAGGCACAGGGTTAGAGGCTTCGTCCCACCGAATCTCTTTCGAAGCCTCCAGACAAACAGACCCTGTTCCGGGAATTACAAAACCCAGAGAAAACCAAAAACTGTTTTATCTCTACTCTGAAGCCCTTCACATGTGAGACTCCTGTGTTATCTTGAATCCCACTACTACAGAAGCAGGGAAAAAGTTCAATCCAAGCAGCAGGCAAAAAACATTGTTGATTTAACAGGCCGAGGTCCGTCCAGGAACAAGGCATAAATGTGGTTGATAATCCAAACGACAAGCAGAAGCATAGTCAATAAACAGGCCAGGGTCAGTTCAGGTGGAAGGCAGAAATGTGGTTTAGAAACAATCCATACGGCAGGCAGAGGCATTGTCGGTAAATAGGCCAGGGTCGGTTAAGGTTGAAGGCAGAGGCATGGTCAATCAAGGCAGCAGGCAAAAGATCAGCACAGATAATAAAAATGGGGAAATTTCAGCCTGTTAAAAAATTTGGGGAACTAATACTTTACCAACGTGTGATAACGCCGGACGCAGTCTCAGATGCATAGGCCTGGTTGGGAGGGACTTTGGGGACAATGAAAACTGGTGTCTCTCCTAACTCCCCCTCTATTGCATACCCATTTTTTTGGCGTCTTCTCCTGTTTCTGATGGTGGAATGTTCTTAGGGAAATGGCATTCGTGAAGTCTGCTGACACAATTGGAGCAAATGCTTTGTGGTGGAGATCCTTGCTGACAGATTATGGCAGTGACAACATCTATAAATTTGAGGAAGGTGATAGGTCTTTCCATTGACTTTTGATAGGTGATATATGCGTTAAAATGTGGAAAAAGTATATTACAACTTTTTTTATACCACAAGAGGGACTTCCTTGTTGATAAACAGGGCTGCAGCATCTGATCATTTAAGTACCCCCCACTGAATCGATTGTAATTGTAGATACATTCTGGCTTTTGGATTCGACCTCGTCTTCTGTGAATTTTCATCATGGTGTCATTGTGGATGGTGGACAGGGCGTAAACATCTCTCCTATCCCTCTACTTCACAGCCAACACTTCCTTGTTCCTCAGACTTGCAGATTCCTCCCTTTGTAGCCTTGTGTTCACTAAATTTTGTGGGAAGCCCTTCCTGTTTGTTCAGGTGGTACCGCAGGCCATCAATTTCTCAAGGTACAGGTGGTGGAAAAGGGGTAGGCTTGTGTAATAATTGTCTAGGTGGATGTGATAAACCTTTTGGAAAAGTGGAAAAGCCAGGTCCCAGACAATTTTTCCACTTGTGCCAATGTAGGTTGGGCACCCAGGGGGCTGGAGCTGGGCGTCTTTGCCTTCATACATGTGAAAGGCATGCACATATCCTGTGGCACTTTCACAGAGCTTGTTGAACTTCAGTTCATACCTGGCCCTTTTATTGGGAATGTATTGCTTGATTCCCAGCCGGCCAGTAAAATGGACAAGAGATTCATCCACACAGATATTTTGGTCAGGGACATAAAGTTCAGCAAATATTTTAGAAAACAAATTAATTAGTGGGTGAATTTCATACAGTTTGTCATAGCCAGGCTGATCTCGGAGGGGGGGGGGGGCTGGGAATTATCACTGAAATACAGGAAGGGCATTATCATGTCCTAGTGTGACCTGGACATTACAGCTGAAAAGATGGGAATGTGATGGATGGGGTGGGTGGACCATTATGGATGTAATTCGTTTTTTTTTTCTTGTAAGCTCCATATTGATCGTATGGTCCAAAAACAATTTACACTCCTCTACTGTTAGCAGTCTTCATTCAAATGGATGGGCATAGCATGAATTGGGGTTGTCTGCGATATATTGTTGGGCAAACAAGTTAGTCTGATCCACAATAAATTGAAGGAAATTATCAGGGAGAAATAAATAAAAAAAAAATCAGGGAAAAATTGTCTGTGTTGGGCTGCACACCTAG
Source organism: Staurois parvus (assembly GCF_062004578.1). Lineage (NCBI taxonomy): Eukaryota > Metazoa > Chordata > Amphibia > Anura > Ranidae > Staurois > Staurois parvus. Next base: position 1,518,019 of record NW_028318530.1, read on the forward strand.
TTGTGCAGTGAAAGGGGTATTGTAGCTGATTCTGAGCTGGAAGGCAGTCATAAAGGGTTTGCCAGAGCATCTGAGAGGTATGTTTTGGCCCTGCCTCTTGGGGTCTGGCGTGATATTCCAGCGCTGGTACTGAGCCTTTCATCTTAGGGTCTAGCTCCGTTGTCATTTGCCAATTGACCATTCGGGTGTAATGGTGCTGGTACATTGGCACTGCTCTTGGTTGCTTGCTCATCAGAGTGTCTTACTCTTTTAGGAGGGACTACTTCCTCTTCGGTCACCGATCTACTGCTTTCTACTGGCTCGTATTCCGAATCAGAATTGGACAGTGAGAGCTCCCTGCTGCTCTAGTCTATCATGCTGAGGATTTTGAAGCCTCACCAGTGAAATTTTTTTTTGACATCTTGGCTGTATGACAGGCAACTGTGATGGGTACACTGCTAATGGGTGGCAGTGATGGCGGCTCTGTTATGGGTACACTGATTAGGCTGTACTGGTGTATGCACTGACAGGTACACTGATAGACTTCCCTGATGGATGTGCTGACAGGTGCCCTGATAGGCTGCACAACACGTACGCTGACGGGCTGTACTGACAGGTACACTGACAGGCTGCACAACAAATTCAATGATGGGCTGTGCTGACAGGTACGTGATGGGCTGTATGACAGGTACACTGAAGGGCTCATTCCTCTGCCATCAGCATGAGTCGCTTCTGACAAGTTTTCCTGACACTAAGAGAAAAAAAGTGAAAGGGGAGGGACATCCAGACTCAGCTCTGTTTCTGTGAGCTGTGTGAAGGAGGTGTGTCCTTTCCCTCCAATCAGCTCTCCTCACTTAGCTCTGAAGCGTGTAACTTCATCTTCCTACCCCGTGCTTTCTGAAAGCTCAGACAAGCTGTAAAAATTCAGTACTTTGAACAGATGTAGAGAAGGCTACAGATAAACAGGTACAACTTATGTAGGAAGATTTGTTTTATCTCTGAATATCACCTGAGGCCAGTCACTTCCCGGGTATATGTAAGGTTTTACAACCAATGTAAATGTTTACTAGTTGGCTGCACTCAATGCATAGAATGTTGAATTCAGTATTATGCTAATGAGCTGACTGCCAACTAGTAGTAAAATCTCTCAGCAGCAGCATCTGAATCACCAGTGTAGCCCTAGCCACAGTGAGCAATAAAACTAGTTGACAATATGGATTGCAGAATAAACATTAGAGCCACTTGGATGTACCCGAGTCTGTTTAAATCAAACCTACAGGTGAAACTCAAAAAATTAGAATATCGTGCAAAAATTCATTTATTTCAGTAATGCAACTTAAAAGGTGAAACTAATATATGAGATAGACTCGTTACATGAAAACAAGATAGTTCAAGCCGTGATTTGTCATGATTGTGATGATTATGGCTTACAGCTCATGAAAACCCCAAATCCACAATCTCAGAAAATTAGAATATTGTGAAAAGGTGCAATATTCTCGGCTCAAAGTGTCCCACTCTAATCAGCTAATTAAGCCATAACACCTGCAAAGGGTTCCTGAGCCTTTAAATGGTCTCTCAGTCTGGTTCAGTAGGAATCACAATCATGGGAAAGACTGCTGACCTGACACTTGTGCAGAAAACCATCATTGACACCCTCCATAAGGAGGGAAAGCCTCAAAAGGTAAGTGCAAAAGAAGTTGGATGTTCCCGAAGTGCTGTATCAAAGCACATTAATAGAAAGTTATGTGGAAGGGAAAAGTGTGGAAGAAAAAGATGCACAAGCAGCAGGGATGACCGCAGCCTGGAGAGGATTGTCAGGAAAAGGCCATTCAAAAGTGTTGGGGACTTTCACAAGGAGTGGACTGAGGTTGGAGTCAGTGCATCAAGAGCCACCACACACAGACAGATCCTAAACATGGGCTTCAAATGTTGTATTCCTTTTGTCAAGTCGCTCCTGAACAACCAACAACGTCAGAAGCGTCTTACCTGGGCTAAAGAAAAACAGACCTGGTCTGTTGCTCAGTGGTCCAAAGTCCTCTTTTCTGATGAGAGCAACTTTTGCATCTCATTTGGAAACCAAGGACCCAGAGTATGGAGGAAGAATGGAGAGGCACACACTGCAAGATGCTTGAAGTCCACTGTGAAGTTTCCACAGTCTGTGTTGATTTGGGGAGTCATGTCATCTGCTGGTGTTGGTCCACTGTGCTTCATTAAGTCTAGGGTCAATGCAGCCGTCTACTAGGAGATTTTGGAGCACTTCCTTCCTCAGACAAGCTTTATGGGGATGCTGACTTCATTTTCCAGCAGGACTTGGCACCTGCCCACACTGCCAAAAGCACCAAAACCTGGTTCAATGAAAGATGAGAGACATGAGACCAAACAATGCAGAAGAGCTGAAGGCCACTATTGAAGCATCCTGGTCTTCCATAACACCTCAGCAGTGCCACAGGTTGATAGCTTCCATGCCACGCCGCATTGAGGCAGTAATTGCTGCAAAAGGGGCCCAAACCAAGTACTGAGTACATATACATGCTTATACTTTTCAGAGGTCCGGTATTGTTCTATATACAATCCTTGTTTTATTGATTGCATGTAATATTCTAATTTTCTGAGATTGTGGATTTGGGGTTTTCATGAGCTGTAAGTCATCATCACAATTATGACAAATCACGGCTTCAACTATCTTGCTTTGCATGTAGTAAGTATCTCATATATTAGTTTCAACTTTTAAGTTGCATTACTGAAATAAATGAACTTTTGCACGATATTCTAAATTTTCAAGTTTCACCGGTACAGTAAGATAAATAAGTAGCCTTCCTACAATGCTAGGAAGAAGTTGGGCTTTAGTTCTTTTCTACAGCAAGGTTTGATTCACAACTCGGCCTGTCAGGAATGTGTGCTTTCCCAACACCCACAGCAATGCGCTGATCTTTAGTACATGTGCTGGGGTGCCATTTTGTCTTAGACCCCATGTACACGGGACACTTCTGAACGATAGAGACTGCTGGAAAACATAGGTTAAAAAAAGTCTGTTTAGCTGCATTTGCATACCGCGTTTATGAGCGTTTGCGTTCAGAAGAGTGTTTTAAAGATAACCTCAGGAGACCTTCCAAAATGCCCAGAATGCACTGAAAAACAGCAAAAATAACAATTTCAGACATTTTGAGAGAAATAAAGATAGCAGAAGCAGAGAGAGCAGTATTTGTTGAGATTAGCTGTCTTTTTTTTTTATGTAGTGTTTGGATGTGTTCCAGCTCATTTCTGTGCAGAACTTATTGCAGCAATGTCTAACATTTTTTTTCATGCAAAACCTCAAAGTATGGTGTGCTAGGTCCATTTGAGTACCGGGAAAACGCTTTGCATGCATTTTTGATGATGAAAAAAGGCTCTGGACAGTATCTGGAAATGGAAGCGTTAAAAAAAATTTTCAAAAAAAAGAAGAAAAAAAAACACATGCAACCACCCCATATAATGATTCATAAGCTGCAATAGGTTACATCTTTCGGTATTGGGTTTCATACCACTTCCCGACCGGCCGTTGCATATAAACGGCCGGACGGTGGCAGTGCAGGTTCGGGTGGCCGTTTATAAACGGCCTCCAGCACCCTGCTTGGGCGCGCGCAGCACCGCGATCCGGTGCCCGCTGTGTCCTCCGGACACAGTGAAACACCGATCGTCGGACGGGACCTCTGTGCAAGGTCCCGATCATGTGATCACTGATTGGCCAATCAGTGATCATATGCAAAGTAGTAAGCAAGATGTCACTTATGACATCATTGCTTACTACGTGTGAAATCTGTGAATGATCACAGAGGTCACATGGTACAAGGCTATTCGCAACAGCCTTGTACCATGTGACAAGCTGTGACCAATCACAGCTCACTCAGTACTTCTCAATGAGTGCAAGAATACAGACAGAGAGAAAGAGAAATGATTGCTTTTACATCCTACTGTATATGGGTGTAAAAACAATCAGTGTAAAAAAAAAAAAAAAAAGAAAGAAAAAACCTTCATCACCCCCCACAAGTAGTACAGTGTCACCATGGTGACACTGTACTGCTAGGGTGACAGTATGTAAAAAATAAAAAATATAAAAAAATAAAATAAAAATGTAAAAAAAAATGTTTAAAAATTATAATTTTTGGTTATAAACTAATTTGGATTTTTTTTTTTTTACTAAAGAGATAACGGAATAAATTTTGGCCAAGATTTATGATGAAATATTATTTATTTGCAAAATTTTATGAAAAAAACTTTCAAAATTTTTGAACTTTTTCATTTACATACCAAAAAAAATAAAAATCCCAGCGGTGAATAAATACCACCAAAATAAAGCTTTATCTGTCTCAAAAAAATGGTAAAAAATTAATATGGGTACAGTGTTGCAAGACCGCGCAATTGTCATTCAAAGTGTGATAGCGCTCAAAGCTGAAAATTGCCCTCGTCAGGAAGGGGGTAAAAGTGTCCGGTCTGGAAGTGGTTAATGATAGGTTCACATCTAGCAGTTTCATGCATGCCATGTTTGCACAGACAAAGCAGCTCATGCATTTAAATGGGCTGCTGTACCTGTGGAAAATGTAGGAAACGTTTTCCAGCACTTTTTGTAAATTGTGTGCCAGAGGACTCATCAGAGCAAACAGTGTAGGTTTATAAACTCTAGGTTAGACAATATGACTTAGAACAGCGGTTCTCAACCTGGGGGTCGCGACCCCTTTGGGGGTCGAACTACACTTTCCCAGGGGTCGCCTAAGACCATCGGAAAACACATATTTCCGATGGCCTTAGGAACCGAGACACCGCTCCTTGATCCGTCTGCAGGTGTGGGCGGGATGACATGCCGTCCCTGTCATCTGGACACACCCCCGGGATCAATCCTTCCTTGTCGGTGATTGGCCGCCGGAACTGTAGCTCAAGAGAGGCACACAGGCGGCCAATCACCGGCGAGGAGGTGGAGCTTGGAAAGGAGGAGCCGAGCGGCACCGCGAAGCACGAGCGAGTGAAGAGGAGGAAAGCGGCCGGAGAAGGAAGCCATCTGACCGGTAAGTGTTTGTACCATGGGAGAGGGAGGGAGCGAGCGAGCCCAGGCTGGAGCAGGGGTCAGCAAGATAAGTATCATTGGTGTCAGTGGGAGGAATAGTGCCCAATCATTGGTGTCACTATTACCAATGATGGGGCACTATTCCTCCCCCCACTGACACCAACGATGGGGCACTATTCCTCCCACTGACACCAACGATGGGGCACTATTCCTCCCACTGACACCAACGATGGGGCACTATTCCTCCCACTGACACCAACGATGGGGCACTATACTTCCCTCTGATACCAACGATGGGGCACTATTCCTCCCACTGACACCAATGTTGGGGCACTATTGCTCCCCCTGATGCCAACGATGGGGCACTATTCCTCCCACTGACACCAATGATGGGGGCACTATTCCTCCCACTGATACCAATGATGGGGCACTATTCCTCCCACTGACACCAATGATGGGGCACTATTCCTCCCACTGACACCAATAATGGGGCCGTATTCCCCCCACTGACACCAATGATGGGGCACTATTCCTCCCACTGACACCAGTGATGGGGCACTATTCCTCCCACTGACACCAGTGATGGGGCACTTTTCCTCCCACTGACACCAGTGATGGGACACTATTCTTCCCACTGACACCAGAGATGGGGCACTATTCCTCCCACTGACACCAATGATGGGGCACTATTCCCCCCACTGACACCAATGATGGTGCACTATTCCCCCCACTGACACCAATGATGGGGCACTATTCCCCCCACTGACACCAATGATGGGGCACTATTCCCCCCACTGACACCAATGATGGGGCACTATTCCCCCCCACTGACACCTATGATGGGGCACTATTCCTCCCATTGACACCAACGATGGGGCACTATTCCTCCCCCCACTGACACCAACGATGGGGCACTATTCCTCCCCCCACTGACACCAACGATGGGGCACTATTCCCCCCACTGACACCTATGATGGGGCACTATTCCTCCCATTGACACCAACGATGGGGCACTATTCCTCCCCCCACTGACACCAACGATGGGGCACTATTCCTCCCCCCACTGACACCAACGATGGGGCACTATTCCTCCCACTGACACCAATGATGGGGCACTATTCCTCCCACTGACACCAACGATGGGGCACTATTCCTCCCACTGACACCAACGATGGGGCACTATTCCTCCTACTGACACCAACGATGGGGCACTATACTTCCCTCTGATACCAACGATGGGGCACTATTCCTCCCACTGACACCAATGTTGGGGCACTATTCCTCCCCCTGATGCCAACAATGGGGCACTATTCCTCCCACTGACACCAATGATGGGGGCACTATTCCTCCCACTGATACCAATGATGCGGCACTATTCCTCCCACTGACACCAATGATGGGGCACTATTCCTCCCACTGACACCAATAATGGGGCCGTATTCCCCCCACTGACACCAATGATGGGGCACTATTCCTCCCACTGACACCAGTGATGGGGCACTATTCCTCCCACTGACACCAGTGATGGGGCACTTTTCCTCCCACTGACACCAGTGATGGGACACTATTCCTCCCACTGACACCAGTGATGGGGCACTATTCCTCCCACTGACACCAATGATGGGGCACTATTCCCCCCACTGACACCAATGATGGGGCACTATTCCCCCCACTGACACCAATGATGGGGCACTATTCCCCCCACTGACACCAATGATGGGGCACTATTCCCCCCACTGACACCAATGATGGGGCACTATTCCCCCCACTGACACCAATGATGGGGCACTATTCCCCCCACTGACACCTATGATGGGGCACTATTCCTCCCATTGACACCAACGATGGGGCACTATTCCTCCCCCCACTGACACCAACGATGGGGCACTATTCCTCCCCCCACTGACACCAACGATGGGGCACTATTCCTCCCCCCACTGACACCAACGATGGGGCACTATTCCTCCCCCCACTGACACCAACGATGGGGCACTATTCCTCCCCCCACTGACACCAACGATGGGGCACTATTCCTCCCACTGACACCAATGATGGGGCACTATTCCTCCCACTGACACCTATGATGGGGCACTATTCCCCCCACTGACACCTATGATGGGGCACTATTCCCACCACTGGCACCAATGATGGGGCACTATTCCTACCACTGACACCAATGATGGGGGCACTATTCCTACCACTGATACCAATGATGGGGCACTATTCCTCCCATTGACATCAGTGATGGGGCACTATTCCTCCCACTGATATCAATGATGGGACACTATTCCTCCCACTGACACCAATGACGTGGCACTATTCCTCCCACTGATACCAATGATGGGGCACTATTCCTCCCACTGACACCAATGATGAGGCACTATTCCTCCCACTGCAAAATTACAGTTATGATGTAGCAACGAAAATAATTTTATGGTTGGGGGTCACCACAACATGAGGAACTGTATTAAGGGGTCGCGGCATTAGAAAGGTTGAGAACCACTGACTTAGAGTTTCTTTGGTCAAAAAGGTAATTAGCTCCCGTTGTGGTCAGCCTATGAGGAGGGAAAGGATAGCTCAGGAGCAAGCCCACATGAGCGCCCCCATAGCAAGTAGTTTGCTATGGGGGCACTTGGCTAGTTCTCAAGCCCAGCTGTGTGTGCCCATTGACAGAGTGCGGCTTGCCCCACTCCCCTCCCCTCACTAGCTGGGAATGGCTCCCGCTGCTGTATCTGAGCCAATGAGGAGAGAGAAAGACATTACTCTTGTGCACATAGCAGGATCACATTTAGGATCTGGTAAGTAAAAAGGGGGTGGGGACTGGGAGCTGCATGCAGATTTTTACCTGAATGCATTAAAGGTTAAAAAAAAAACCCTGCCTTTGAAAGCACATTACATATAGGCTAATAGGGGTGTTGCATTATAGGACAAAGTTCCATGACTAGTGTAATGAGGGCCAGTAAACAAATAATGTAATGAAGGCAGAGATAGCATAAAGAGGAACTTCACTCCTCCCTGTGGTTTTTTTTTTTTAATTATTTTTCTATTCCTTTCTCACATACCCAGAAAATCTAATGTTGGCAGAGTAGGACCTGGCCGATCACAGCAGGACATCATCTTCCCGGACGTCATTAGGAGCTAGGCTGTCTCTTGCAGGTTCAGCCAGTCACTGGCTAGCCACTCTCTGCCCCTGGAGGATATGGCATTAGGATATCTCAGGAGGCTTAAGGCACAGGAACATGCTACTTGCACCTAGGATGGGCTGGTTTAAAAGTAAAAATGTAAATAAAAAGGAGAAAAATGGACATTTTATACTTTAAGGGGAAGAGGATTGCAGGCAGGAAAAGTCCATCTTTCGAGTGAAAGTCTGCTTTAAATGTGGGATTCTATAATTGTATAAGTAGCTGAAAAGGACACATCCATAGAAAATAAAATACCTCCATTCTCAGTTTGGTGAAAATTATAAAAAGAAAACATTGAAAAGTTTAGAGAACCCTGCTTTAGAGGAAACACTTCAAAACAAAGGGCCAGTTTAATGTCCTTACTTTAGGGAAGCCGGATTGTGGCCAGTGAGGGCAGAAAATGTCCTGGGCTCAGCATCAATGAGAATCAACATGGCCTCAGGGTTGGTGGTCAGTAAGAGGAGTACTGTCCCATCATTGGTATTAGTGGGGAGAATAGTACTCCATTATCAGTGGAATAAATGGTGCCCCATTGTTGGTGCCAGTAGGAGGAATAGTGTTTCTTATCACTGGGAAGATTAGTGCCCAAAGGGTAAGATAAAGGCTAGTAAAGGGCCACATCAGGCCCTCAGAGATCCCTGCTCTAAAACATCGCTATATGCAAATTTTAATTTTTAATACTCATTCAAAGCTAAAACACATTTTGTTTAATGACACCACTTTGATAATTCTCATAGCAAATTAAAGTTATACGTCTAGTGTAGCCTTCAATAAAAAAAATTACATAGCTTGCTTTTATGTAACGGAAGCTTTTCCCTGCTGGGGAAAAAAAAAGTGATAAAATGAAACAACCAAATTATGGTACAAAGACATGAAAGCATGGTGAGTGTGACCTCCTGTGGTCACTTACAGGAATAACAGGACTCACTAGGAATAGGCAAAAAGCCTCCCCCTGCCTCCAAAACATAAAAGGTTCTAATCAATGTATAAAACAAAGACATTTTGGGTTTTAACAAATAGTTAGGTCCATATATATATATATATATATATATATATATATATTTGGAAAGGCACAATTAGATTTCTCAGGTATATACCAAACACATTTAAGCTACAGTTGCAAGAAAAAATATGTGAACCCCTTGGGATTACGTGGAGTTTTGCATGAATTGGGCATAAAATGTGCTCTGAACGTCATCTAAGTCACAACAATAGAAGAACACAGTCTGCTGAACATAATACTACACAAACATTAGATGTTGCCATGGTTTAATTGCACGTGACATGTAAACATTCACAGTGCAGGGAGGAAAAAGTATGTGAACCTTTGGACTTAATAACTGGTTGACCCTCCTTTGGCAGCAATAACCTCAACCAAACATTTCCTGTAGTTGCAGATCAGACCTGCACAACGATCTGGAGTAATTTTGGACCACTCCTCTTCACAAAACTGTTTCAGTGTAGCAATATTCTTGGGATGTCTGGTGTGAATCGCTCTCTTAAGGTCATGCCACAGCATTTCAATCGGGTTGAGGTCAGGACTCTGACTGGGCCACTCCAGAAGGCGTATTCTGTGCTGTTGCAGCCATTGTTTTGTTGAATTACTTGTATGCTTTGAGTCATTGTCCTGTTGCATCACCCATCCTCTGCGGAGCTTCAGTTGGCGGACAGATGGTCGTACGTTTTCCTGCAAAATGTCTTGATAAACTCTGGAATTCATTTTCCCATCAATGACAACAATCCATCCAAGCCCTGAGGCAGCAAAGCAGCCCCAAACCATAATGCTTCCTCCGCCATGTTTTACAGTGGGGATGAGGTTTTGATGTTGGTGTGCTGGGCCTTTTTTTCTCCACACATAGTGTTGTGTGTTCTTCCCAAACAACTCAATCTTGGTTTCATCTGTCCACAGTATATTTTGCCAGTAGTGCTGTGGAACATCCAGGTGCTCTTTTGCAAACTTCAAACGTGCTGCAATATTCTTTTTGGACAGCAATGGCTTCCTCCGTGGTGTCCACCCATGTACTCCATTCTTGTTTAATGTTTTCCTTATTGTAGATGTGTCAACAAAAATGTTAGCATGTGCCAGAGATTTCTGTAGGTCTTTAGCTGACACTCTGGGATTCTTCTTTACCTCATGCAGCATTCTGCGCCGTGCTCTTGCAGTCATTTTTACAGGACGACCATGCCTAGGGAAAGTAGCAACAGTGCTAAACTTTCTCGATTTGTAGACATTCTGTGTTACCATGGACACATGAACATCAAGGCTTTTGAAGATACTTTTGTAACCCTTTCCAGCTTCATGCAAGTCAACAATTCTTAATCGTAGGTCTTCTGAGAGCTCTTTTCTGCGAGGCATGGTTCACATCAGACAGTGCTTCTTGAAACCAGTAAACCCAAAATAGGTGTGTTTTTTAAGGGCAGGACAGCTGTCAGCAACACATCCAATATCATCACACTGATTGGAGTCAAGGTTGGCTCACTCCTGGCTCCAATTAGCTCTGGGAGAAGTCATTAAGCTAGGGCCTCACATACTTTTTCCTCCCTGCACTGTGAATGTTTACATGTTATGTGCAATTAAACCATGGCAACATCTAATGTTTGTGTAGTATTATGTTCAGCAGACTGTTCTTCTATTGTTGTGACTTAGATGACTTTCAGAGCATATTTTATGCCCAATTCATGCAAAACTCCACGTAATCCCAAGGGGTTCACATACTTTTTCTTGCAACTGTATATCATGGATATGGGCTGAAAGTGCACACTCAGGTTTAATTTGAGAGTATGTACATCCAAATTTGAAGGTTTAGGAATTACAGCTCTTAAGGGTAGCCACCCCCCCTTTTTTTTTCAAGGAACCAAAAGTAATTGGACAATTGAATCAAAAGCTATTTCATGGCCAGGTGTGGGTACTCCATTATTTCTTCATCGATTAAGCAGGTAAAAGGTCTGGAGTTGATTCCAAGTGTGGTATTTACATTTGGAATCTATTGCTGTGATCCTACATCATGCATTCAAAGGAGCTGTCCGTGCAAGTGAAACGGGCCATTGTAATGCTTCAAAAACAAAACAAATCCATCAGAGAGATAGCAGCAACATTAGGAGTGGCCAAATCAACAGTTTTGTACATTGAGGAAAGAATGCACTGGTGAGCTCAGCAACATAAAAAAGGCAAGGACATCCACGGAAGACAAGAGTGGTAGATGATTGCAGGATCCTCTCTATTGAGAAGAAAAACCCATTCACAACATCCAAACAAGTGAAGGACACTCTCCAGGAGGTGGGCATATCATTGTCTACAATCTACAATCAAGATAAGACTTCACAAGAGCAAATACAGAGGGGTACCACAAGGTGCAAACCATTCATAAGCCTGAAGAATAGAAAAGCCAGATTAGACTTTGCCAAAAAAACATTTAAAAAAGCCAGACCAGTTCTGGAAAAGCATTCTTTGGACAGATGAAACCAAGACTAATCTGTGCCAAAATGACAGGGGGGGAGAGAAGAAGTGTGGAGGCTTGGAACAGCTCATGATCCAAAGCACACAACGTCATCTGTAAAACATGGTGGAGGCAGTGTGATGGCATGGGCATGCATGGCTTCCAGTGGCACTGGGTCATTGGTGTTTGATGCGACAGAAGACAGAAGCAGCCAGAGGAATTCTGCAGTGTTGAGATATACTGTCAGCCCAGATTCAGCCAAATGCAGCAAAGTTGATTGGACGGCACTTCACAACACAGATGGACAATGATCCAAAACACACTGCAAAAGCAACCCAGGAGCTTTTGAAGGAAAAAATTTTATTTAGGATTACATTAATTTGTCCAATTACATTTGAGCCCCTGGAAATGGAGGGACTGTGTATAAAAATGGTTGCAGTTCCTAAAGTTGCACTTGATATTTACATTCAACCCCTTGAATTAAAGCTGAAAGTCTGCACTTCAAATTCATTGTTTTGTTTTAATTTATTCTGGTGGCTTACAGAGCCAAAAGTATGAAAATTTTGGCCAAATATAAATGAACCTAACTATATACAAAAATATAAATATTTTAAAATGAACAACCCCATGTAAGCAGGTCATTTGTATTGTTATGTTGTACCAAGACTATGGCTCAGAATCATCCTCTCGAGCCTGTCATTTAATTTGTCATTTGGACCACGTCTACTAATTACTGTATTTTTCGCTCCATAAGACGCACTTTTTCCCCCCCCAAAAAATGGAGGGAAAATGTCAGTGCGTCTTATGGAGCGGCCGGTCCGGTATTTCCACCGTGTCAGAATACCGGGCCGGCCGCTCAGCTCTTCTCTGTAGAAGAACCTTACCTGTTCCTCGGTCCAGCGCTGTTGTCTTACCGTGCCGGCATCTTTAGTGTGGGCACCTGGCTGTGACAGCCAGGTGCCCACTGCGCATGCCTGAGAAGCGCTGCGCCTTGTGAATGGCCCGGCATCTTCTGGGACACGATAGTCCCTGAAGACGCCGGGCCATTCACAAAGCGCAGCGCTTCTCAGGCATGCGCAGTGGGCACCTGGCTGTCACAGCCAGGTGCCCACACTAAAGGGAGGACAACTCCGCAGAAGTGGGAGCGGGTACCTGTCAAATTCAGGTACTCGCTCCCCCTTCCTCCCCAAAGGGCCACAATCTCTGGTCATCCCCTGTACTGTGTCCGCAGTCTCTTCTCATCTCCTGTACTATGTCCGCAGTCCATTGGTTCAGAATATTTTTTTTCACCTCTAAAACCTAGGCGCGTCTTATGGAGCAAAAAATACGGTACTTGCAAAGTAAATTGTGTGTTATTGCACCTGTTGAAGCTCAAATAGAAGCATATCAGGGTATTCCAGAAAAAGGGACAGCAGCATAGAGCATTTTAACTTTAATAAAATCAAGGTAGTTGTAGTGCTAGGTAAGCAATGGCAGTTGCATAGAAAGTTTGCCCTGGAGAGCACAATGCAGACAATTTCCCTTTCAGATTAAAGTATTCTGAATGAGGTTTGTGGTGATAACCAGTATTACATAATTATCTAACTAAAACTTTCAATGTGCTCATTGTGGTGGGTTGGAGTAGGCATGGCATGATCCATGGGAACCTGATGGAAAATTCAGTCAAGACAGAAACTGGGTTGTTATGGGCAGGGGATACAGGTGGAGAGGTCACCTGGTAGGGCAGAGATATTTAACTTCCTAGGATATACAGAATGTAGCAATGGAATTGAAAACCTACTTGTAAAGCACACATTCTTGGAACAAAATTCAGCATTGGGTAAAATTAAAACATTGCTATGTTTGAGGCTGCTGGAAACACTGCGTGGGACAAAAAAAATATATGGAGTTATGCTTATCCAGTTGCTCCTGGGGAGATTCTGATTAAAGCAGGTCTCCTGCAGAAGCAGCACTTCACTGTGTCTAGGACCAAGCCCAAATACTACAGGAATGTGTTGGAACAAAGGCCACCTTTTAAATATTCTGTACCCAATTGACCATTTCCAGGTGCTGCAAAATCTGATGGATATTTAAATGTGCAACACCTGCATAGATTTTCCCCCCTCCATTGGCTGTAAATTAAAGTCTGGACAGCCAGAAAGGCCAATGGATATCCTCTCCACCCAAATGAGGGCAAAGTGTGAGTTTACTGGGAAGAGAACTTTCCTTCAGACCTAGGAACTTGAGGGTCCAGTTTGTATGAAACTGGGAAGGCTTCTGCTTAGAGGCCAAGGCCTGCCGCTTACAAAAATTCTTGTGACTCCCAAGAGGCAACATTTGCTTCTGATCTGTTGATTTTTGCCCTCAGGGTAAAAAAAAAAAAAAAAAAAAAAAGCTTCAGAACTGCCAAAGTGGCAGGATCCCTTTGGGCTCAATTCTCTGAATGAATCATATGCTTTGCCCAAACAGAACTTGGCAAACTCATTGACCTCTGCCTGTTGCAGAGCTATTCCCAGCATAGGAGGAAAAAAAAAAAAACATTTTTTTATATACTGTATTTTTCACTCCATAAGATGCACTTTTTTCCCCCCAAAAAAAGTGAGGAATGTCAGTGCGTCTTATGGAGCGAATGTAAAGCAGCCGGTCTGGTATTTCTGGCGCCACCATGTCAGAATATCAGGCCGGCCGCTCAGCTCTTCTCTCCTGCAGGACCTTACCTGTTCCTTGCTCCAGCACTGCAGTCTTCCCGCGGCAGCTTCTGTGACAGCTGGGTGCCCACTGCGCATGCGCGAGAAGCACTGCGCTTTGTGAATGGTCCAGCATCTTCTGGGACACATGCCAGGTCCCAGAAGGCTCTGGGCCATTCACAAAGCGCAGCGCTTCTCGTGCATGCACAGTGGGCACCCGGCTGTCACAGAAGCTGCTGTGGGAAGGAAGGACAACTCCGCGGAAGTGGGAACCTTTCAAATACAGGTACCCATTCCCCCTCCCTAAAGGTCCGCAGTCTCCGGTCATCCCCCGTACTGTGTCCGCAGTCTCCGGTCATCCCCCGTACTGTGTCCGCAGTCTCCGGTCATCCCCCGTACTGTGTCCGCAGTCTCCGGTCATCCCCCGTACTGTGTCCGCAGTCTCCGGTCATCCCCCGTACTGTGTCCGCAGTCTCCGGTCATCCCCCGTACTGTGTCCGCAGTCTCCGCACTCACTGGTCATTTCCTGTACTGTGTCCGCACTCACTGGTCATTTCCTGTACTGTGTCCGCAGTCCATTGGTTCAGAATATTTTTCTCCTCTAAAACCTAGGCGAGTCTTATGGTCAGGTGCATCTTATGGAGCGAAAAATACAGTAGGTCAGCTAGGAGACCACTACTTTATAGAATTCCTCCATGGGCAATGCTGGGCAAAATGCAATTGAGCTCACTCAGGAAAGGTTCTTCCTTTTAAGTATACATAAAACTTCCTGAGAATGCAGAAAGTATGGGATTCTTGGGCAGCTGCTGGGACCCAAACCTGGTGCCTGAACCCCCTGCTTCTGGAGACAATTTGTTCACCCCATGTCCATCAGGAAGTCCAGTTACCCTTGTGTTTGGGTGGGCTGAGATTACAAACTCCTGATCCCCAATGGCTTCATCCTCCAGGGGGAGAAAGTTTCTTTAACTCCTACCACTCTTCCCTTTTGTGGAAGGATGAAACCCCCTAATTTTGCATCCCAGAAGAAACCTTTGAATATTCATGCAAACTAGGTGGCTGCCAACAAATTTTAGACAAAGGAATTGGAGGAATGTGCCCTAAAAAAAAAAATTATATACGAGCAGGAATATTGTACATATGGTGCAGCACTAAAATACTAAACAAACATTACATACAATATTAGTGCAACTAAAAAAAAAAAAGATCCTTTAGGATCTAAAATAAAGTGCAAAATATAAAGTGCAACATCTCCTCTATTTCCTCCCACGTTATAGGTGAGGTGGGAGGAAATATAGAGACGTTGGTGGAAGTGGCAGAGGAGCCACGCATGATCTTGAGAGCTGTGCAAAGTCTTAGTAAGTTGGACAGTAAGGCCACCTGCCTACCGATCCAGAAAGGGGATTACTCATATGGTATATATGGAACCCTGTGTGTGGAGGTTGGCTATTGAGGAGATCTATATTATACGATCCTGGTGTGATCCAAAAGCGTATTGACCCATAGGGTCACTTAATGGAGGTGAGCAGCCATTTTAAGGATTTGTTTGGAGTGCACACCAAACAGCACCAGTTCTTCAAAAGCAGTGCACCACTGTGTGGAGGATTCCTACAGCACTTTATTGGACTTGGACATTTGCAGCTTTATTGTATGCGATCTTTGGATCTGTCCACAGCATTTATTATAGATTGTCTCACCACACATCGCTTTTGAATATTTTTAGATTTATTGTCATTGTGTATTGTGAATAAGCACTGGTCACTTTATTATCCCATTATTGGGATTCACTTTGTTGGCACAGTTGGTGTGTGTATTCTTATTTTCTGGGATTGGGTTGTTTTTCACTTTATATAGGGTATGACTTTGTGACCCATTGGATTCATTCACCAAGTTGCACTTTATATTTTAGATCCTATAGGATTTTTAGTTGCACCAATATTGTATTTAATATTGTTTATTTAGCATTTTAGTGCTGCACCATATGTACAATATTCATGTTAGTCAATCTTTTGAGGTAAAGGGTTTGGGTGCTAGCAGCTGTGTTAGGGCAGAGTTTTAGTGCAGGAGGAACCACTACACTTTATACCAGAGCAGGGGTTCAGAACCAATTTGAGTTTGGAGACCCATTACATGGTGAAATGGGTTAAACAAGTGGTAGCACACTCCATCTAACCCCTGCCATTGAACCAAGACATGAGGGTCAATAGGCTTATAACCCCAGGATTGGGAGCAGCTTCCCAGCTGAGGGCCAAGCTCAGGCAACCATTATAAAGTCAGAACAATGGTGCCTTTGGGCACAATAATATAGTTTAACATGTCTGCATACATTACAGCCCGTCTGCCCTTTTGACTATGGCTGTGTATTGCCCCACAGCATACATTCCAGGTGCCCCAAAGGGCACAAGGATTACCACACATTGTTCCATGATACAAGTTTGCACTTCTGCTTCATAGCTGCAAGGCCAAAAGGTCCATCTTTACCCTGGCGTGCCCCACAGGGCCTTCAGGTGATCACTGCCCTGGACCTGTATAGCACATTGCCAAAGACACCAAATACCCTGAAAGTGCTGCCTGCAGGATCCAGTGCCAGAAAGACTGCAGTCACGTGTCAGCAAATCACTAGCAAAACAGGTTTAGCTGAGAGTTATATCTGGACAAGGAAGCCAGCTTTTTTTGGCCAGTGTTTATTCACTGGAAGGTGGGAGCATAAATTACATCACGCATATAATACACCCTGTGTGCTGTGATTTAGGATTACTATTACTGCATGCTGGAGTCAGGTACATTTTTTACAGTCAACTTAAATTTTCAAAATATTTTTATTCAGAACTACTGAACAAAAGTGCAAAACAAGTAATATCAAGACAGGCACATTTTTTGTAGGTAGGTGAACAGTTTGAAAAAGCACTTTGATTTGTTGGAATGGCAAGCAGGTAAAACATTAGCTGAAAAGCTCAAGTGTCAGGTAAACATAGGTGCATTAACAGAACTGTGAGAAGCCTGACATTTATAAACTTATGCATTCTTGACAAGAGCCACAGCTGAAAAACGCATTTCGTCTTTTGCCTGTTCAGTGTATTGCTTGCAAACATTGACTGCATTCTAAAAAAAACAAAAACAAAAAAGCAGTGTTAATATGGTTACAGTGAGATTTTTGCATTTTATGCCACTTCAGACTTTGCTGATAAGAAACCTATCCTAGTTCAGTAGTGTCATTATGCAGGAAAGTTAGAGTAACCACTGCTGCCAATATGACCACATTTCTGTAAATTTGGAGCTGCAATGATTACCATGTAAAGAAGCTGTTGTATGCAACATTGTCTAAAGTGTTACTAAACCCAGGACCCTGCATTCACTATATTTAGTCTCCCAGTGTACATAGAAATGCAATTAGTAAATATAAACTGCCAGATACCTTGTCAGCAGTTACAGCAGTCCTGCAGCCTCTATCAGTGTCCAGCAGAGCACTGGTTAACCCTTTGAGGACTAAGATTTTGGAACGCCAAAAGAATTTTTGTTTTTAAAGTTCGTACACTTCAGTTGCTGTAACTAAGCCATTTCATGAAATAATTGGCAAAAAGCTAGATCCGTTTGTTAAGAACTAAATTTGACTCAAAAAAAAGTTTTAAGTTCTTAATCAGATACACGCAATTAAAAACATGGGACAAATGTCCCTTGGTCCTCAAAGGGTTAACGCTTGGAGGCTGCAGGACCCGACTGTCTGGACAGTGCTCATCACATGCACTAAACAAAAAACCACTAGCAACACCAAACTGAGCATGTGCAGAATGACTCCAATCCTCTGTTCTATCAGGAATTATACGTCAGGGACAGTAGGAGAATCAGAAGAGGATTAATCAGCCATTTGACAAAGAGCAGGATACCCCCCTTAAGATCCACAGTGAGTATAACAAGCATGCTTTACTGCATTTGGACTGATTTAACTGTTGTGGGTTTAGTAACACTAACAGTAGCAAGTCTAGTCATCCAACTGTAGGTGGTTTACATGAAATGGGGTAGCTGTGTACACAAGTCGTTCAATGCATTCACACATTTTCCATGCTCAGCCTCCCATGTGTGTACCTATGGATCTGTGGCTGCTGCTCCTTTATTTCTAGTTCACATGCATGTACTGCAGTTTACATTTACAAACTCATACTCCCTGCAGTTTCTGTAAGACTAGATTTCTGCATCCTCCCCCTTACTATGGCACCAGAGTACTGTATCTTGTGCAATGTAGTGATACAGCACCATGTGAACATGAAGTTGAGTAATGGGCCACAATTTAAACAAGCAATTGTGTTTCCCCATGAAAAGGGGCTTTTCAGTGGGTGATGCAGGATGCAAATTCAGAGGAGATGCTGAAGTGTTATAACTACTTTATTACTAATTTAGTTGCTGGGTGAGCCAATGTTTGTCAAATGGAAAGCATGCCAAGTGCCCACACCATTGACAGCTCTGGCTGTTATCTACATACAGGAAAACAGCAATATAACTAAACCTATAACCAAAAGTGGCCAACAAATAAACACCTGCAGATCAAACTGAAGTATAGCCAAAACTGAGTAGGAAGTGTTAGTACCAGATGTGAGAACAAGTCAGCACACCAAGGGTCTGTCCAGAGCAATTGAGTGTTCAAGTGGCGTTTCTGAACCACTGAAAGGACTCAGGCAAAAAGCACAAGTCTAACGTTTGCCCGATTCAGGCCTTTTAGTGGCTTGCTTATACCAACATTTAGGCTAGGTTCCATGGTGGCTGTCTGGTAGACTGCCTTTCAGAATAGTAAACAGTAGCTGAGGCAATACTGAATGCCTGTTCATGCCAAAGGGCAATTCTGAATGAAAAATATGCCTGCAACTGCAAGCAAAGTACTTGGCTTGTGACTGCAGTATGGTCCAATTGTACTAAATTGGTGGGTCTGACGGAGTGCTGGAGAAGAGCCAGAACACTGGCATACCAATTTGACCCAAGAGCAAGTCATGGTATATTGACAAACTGGTCATATTTTCTCTTTCTAAAGTTGCTAATATACAGAGCAAATAGTAAAGATACACATTTAGAAAAAAAACAAAAAACCACACTTTATATTTTTCTATAGCAATGTTTACTACAATACCTCCAGGAAAGAGTCAGATAGTGGACCATGGTCAATAGGTCTTTCAAGGTGTCCATCTAGAAGACAAGCGTTCGCATTATAATTTTGGCTATTTTTTTTACACAAAAAATTGACATACCTGAAAAATCCTACATCTTGTATTACAGTACAGGACTTGGGCTCATGAACTCTGAGTTATAGGTTGGTTACTTCAGGCATTCCATAATCCTACCACACCCAGTGAGTCAGTTTAGCATGCAGTCAGGAGGAAAAAAAAAAGTGGCAGGAGTCCTGTTCAAAAAATTTACAGGCCTGTGAATTCCAAATCTCATCTTAAAGTGGTTGTAAAGGCTCAAGTTTTTTTACCTTTGTGCATTGTGTACAGCAGTGCCCCCATCCCCCTCAATACATCACGATCCATCAATGTGCACAATAGCCTTGGTTGTCCAGGTCTCTACCTACTCAATGGCTGAGACAGCAAGCGGGAGCCATTGGCTCCCAATGCAGTCAATCACAGCCAGCCAATGAGGAGAGGAGCTAGGCCAAGCCACAGCTCCATGTGTGAATGGACAGAGCAGCGGCTTAGGAACATGCCTGCTTGGGTGCCCCCATAGCAAGCTGCTTGCTATGGGGGGACCCTGATGGAGCCAGGAGTGCTGGCAGTGGACCCGAGAAGAGGATCCAGACTGCACTGTGCAAAACCACTGCACACGCATGTTCATTTACAAATAAACCTTTAGTAGCAAAGCAAACCAAAATGCACCAACAGGCCCAATTATGTACTGCTGCATCTGCAGAATATTAGATGTCTACCTGGTAGAACTTTGGGGATGGTCAGCATGAACTGTAAACTAGGTTGCATGATAGTATTTACTGAGCAAAATGCAACACAGGGTAAAGATACTCATATCCAGTGCCTCAGTGTTCTTGAACACTTTGATTGGACCTAGGTATTCAGTTCTCGGAGCAATAGGTTGTGTCTGGTAATGTACATGCTCCTCATTTCTTGGAGATGTGTATTTTTCTTGGTCTCCATTTTGTACAGTACAAAGGATTTATACAGCACATTAACAGTACAAAGGATTTATAAACTAGGTGGCTGCCTTACAAAGCCAAGCAACAGAGCCTTTGTGCAAATACCAAATGAACCCCTAAAGATCTGGTACACTGAACATGTATAAGTGAAAGGTGCTTTGTCCTTTAGGATGAAAGCCCTTTTGATTAAGTTTTTATCCACCTAGCAATGGTGGAGGATTGAGGCAGGATGTCCCATGCAAGGTCCTGTGAGCAGGACAAAAGTGAATCAGTCTGATATAAGCTGTAGTTATGAGAGATCAGTGGCTGACCACACCAGTTTGTGAAGAGAAACCTCCTTTGAGTGCTTGGAGCAGAGAAAAAAACAAAACAAAAACAAAAACAAAAACAAAAAAAAAAAACACACAGACAGTACCATCACTTGGGAAAGGCCGAAAAATCAGGGTCTTTGCACAGGTAAAATGAGAAATGGGACCTTACAAGAGAAGACTGTCCCTCAAGACTTGGTCTTTGGCCAACAGCATGAGTGTTAAAGCCCAAGAAGCAGGATGGAACAGGGGACTCCAGAGCCACAAGTCAGGAGGCATCATCCAGTAGATGTCTGTACCATGTTCTTCAGGGCCATTTGGTGCAAGGAGAATAAATGGTTTCTATTTTGCAGAGTAGTCAAGGCAGCATTTGCATTGGAGGAACTGGGTTCAGGAAGTTTATCATCATTGTCAGTGCTAAGGGATCCTTGGTCCTAACAGAAGGTGACTTGAACAAAGAAACTAGGATATCTACAGTGAAGGAAATAAATATTTGATCCCCTGCTTATTTTGAATGTTTGCCCACTCAAAGAAAAGATCAGTCTAAAAATCAAATTGTAGGTGTATTTTAACACAGAATAGCAAAAAAAGCAAAAATGCATGTCTAACAAATGATGCATGGATTTGCATGTTCATGAGGGAAATAAGTTTTTGATCCCCTATCATTCAGCAGGATTTCTGGCTACCAGGTGTCTTTCATACAGGTAACACGCTGAGATTAGAAGCAGCCTCTTAAAGGGAGTGCTGCTAATCTGTTACCTGTATAAAAAGACACCTGTCCACAGGAGCAAACAATCAGATTCCAAACTCTACACCACAGCAAAAGACCAAAGAGCTGTCCAAGGATGTCAGGGACAAGATTGTAGACCTAAACAAGGTTGGACTGGGCTACCAAACTATTGCCAAGCAGCTTGGCAAGATGGTGACAGTTGGTGCAATCATTTGCAAATTGAACACAAAACTGCCAGTCTCCCTAGGTCCGGCGCACCATACAAGATCTCACCTCGTGGAGTGAGAATGATCATGAGAACAATGAGGAATCATCCCAGAACTACATGTGAGGATCTTGTCAATGATCTCCAGGCAGCTGGGACCACAGTCACCAAGAAAACAACGGCAACACTACGCCTACAAGGATTGAAATCCTGCAGTGGCCACAAGGTCCCTCTGCTCAAGAAAGCACATGTCAAGGCCTGTCTGCATCAGATGTTCAGTGGCAAACTTCAGAGGACTAGTTGAAAATGTTGTAGTCATACAAGACCAAAATAGAGCTCTTTGGCATCAACTCAACTTGCCATGTTTGGAGGAGGAATGCTGCCTATGACCCCAAGAACACCATCTCAACTGTCAAACAGGTTGGTGGAAACATTCTGCTTTGGGGGTGTTTTTCTGCTAAGGGGACAAGGACAACTGCACTGCATCAAAAGAGACCATAGACGGGGCAATCAAATCTAGGGTGAGAACCTTCTTCCCCTCAGCCAGGGCATTGAAAATGGGTAGTGGATGGGTGTTCCAGCATGACAATGACTCAAAACACGGCCAAGGCAACAAAGGAGTGGCTCAAGAAGCACAATAAAGTCCTAGAGTGGCATAGCCAGTCTCCAGACCTTAATCAGTTTGGCAACTCAAACTTTCAGCTCCCTCCACAGATTTTCAAATGTCAGCCACCAAACCTTAATGACTTGGAGAGAATTTGCCAAGAGGAGTGGGCCAAAATCCCTACTGAGATGTGTGCAAACCTTGTGGCCAACTACAGGAAACATCTGACCTCTGATTACCAACAAGGGATTTGCCACCAAGTACTAAGTAATGTTTTGTGAAGGGGATCAAATACTTATTTCCCTCATGAACATGCAAATCAGTGCATAATTTGTTAGAATGGCAACAAAAAAAAAAAATGCAAGAGATGCATGTCAGTGTTACACTACAACTACCATTACATTTTTAGACTGATCATTTCTTTGTGAGTGGGCAAACATTCAAAATCAGTAGATCAAATACTTATTTCCTTCACTGTACATGTCCCCTTACTACACCATATTAGGTTGATGTCAAGGTGAAGAGCCCAATTCTCCTTGATTCCAGGCAGTGAACTGAAGTAATCCACCTTGCAAGCATTTACTCCTAGGATGTGGACACCACTCCTGGGATGACAGCAGATTGCTGGAGAGTGCACAGGCACACATTAGGTGGAAAAGTGGGAAATATGCAGAATGAGCATCTTGGATGTCCACAGCCACTAGGTATTCTCCTTGGCTCATGCCCATCTTGTGCATTCCATATGAAACTGCTTGTCTAGGGATTTTAGGTCCAGGCTAGGAAGAAAACCTGTTGGGTTTTGGTACTGTAACCAGCTATGGAAAGTCCTTTGAACCAGTCCTCTACAGCTACTGAACAGCCACTCTAGAATGGTGGGGAGGAGCTTTGTTCCTGTGACATCTGATTTTGTAAAGAGCCCCAGGAGGTCCTCCTTTAACTAATACCAGGCACTTTCACCCTCTTCCTGCCCAGGCCAATTTTCAGTGCTGTCAATTTAGTTTGAATGACAATTGTGGTCATGTCATGGTGGTATTTGATTTTTCTAAAAAAAACAAAACAAACAAAAAAACTAAAATTTTGCAAATCTCATAATTTTAGGCCAAAATGTTTTCAACTACATTTCTTTGGTAGAAATAACCCTAATCTGTTTAATTTTGTCTGTAGGAAATGGAGTCCAAACTATGGGATGTATATCTGAAAACCAATCAGTCCTGATGGCTGATATCATTTGAAGTCCAAACACCAGGACCATACAAATACACCCTCTTCCCAATTGACTCTAAAAGTAGACAGTCCAAGGTATTTATTAAGAAACATGGTGAGCTCAGGGTGGACAGACAACTCATGGGGCCCCTGGGCAATAGGGGATCATGGGGCCCTTGCCCAAACTCAAAAAAGCCTAAAAAAAAAAAAAAAAAGTACCAGGGGCATCTCATGGGGCTCCCTACTGACCCCGGGCCCTTGGGCAGTGCCTGAGTTTCCAAATGGTCAGTCCGCCCCTGGGTGAGTTTTTCAAGTTGTAATAAAAGGTGATCAGGTACACTGATTTATGCAAAACCTTTAATATATTTTACATACTGTGACCAAATACAGTGTTTCCATAGTAACATTGTACTATGGGGATTTTTATTTTGGGCTGTGATTGGCCCTGTCTGGACGATGTGATTACTGACCAGTAACAATAGATTGTGTGAATGAAAGGTATCCAATTGTCATGCGATTGGTCACAGCCATCATTTTGGACCAGCAGTGGGCCGGTACAGTGATTTGTTGGCTGTGTCTGGTGATAAGTCATTTGTCTATAGGCTGAGAGAACTGGTTATAGGCCTTCATGCAAGGCAACTTACAGGCAGCTTTAGCCACAAGATGAGCACAAGGACAGAAATCAGAACCATTCTGGAGATTTGTGTAATGCCTTGTTCTACAGCAAAGAGGGCAAAAACAGTAACATCCCTAGAATTCAGCCAAAACAGGGCTCCGAAATGCAGGATCCTTTTAGTTCATGGTCCTAGTCCAGTGGTAGGCAACCTTAAAGAGGTGGAGATCTACCTCAATATGGGAGAAGTCAAAGATCACTGGGCACAGAGTCTACTCCTCACACCTAATTCAAACCTCCAATTGCTTTACTACCATGTTGCAAATGCGTGCATTGCATGGCAATCATGGGTTTAAATCAGATGGTGAAGCAACATATCACCTCATCATTTGTCTTACTCAGATTGCTTTTCAGAGGAGCAACAGTGTCTGCTGCACTTGTGAATGAGCCCTTAGTTGCATTTGTTAGTGGCTCCCTTAGGGCTTGATCACATACAATTGGGGGTTATAAAACCCTGTGGTTGAGTTGTGGGTTTATTGCCCCCAATCCCTACCCCCTTAGTTGCTGATGCAGCCACCAAAGTTGTACACATGCCACAGCAGGAATTAAACCCTGTTGCCTTTGGTGGGTGCTACTAGCTTTAATTTGCTACCAATTCAAGTAAAGGGGGTTATTCTGCAAGCACCTGGTAGCTGTATGCTTCAAGAGGTTAGAGCAGTTGGTGAGAAAAAATGCTGCCTGCTTCAACCCCTTGTTTGATGTACAAGGTTGCAGGGCACTTTCAGAGGACCTCATTGTAGCACTTGCCAAGGATGACCCATTCCAGTCACCCACCAACCATGACAGGGCTGCTGTGGCGACATGTACACCCTTGGCCACTGCAGCTAAAGGGGGTGCAGTTTGGGCAGGAATGATAACACTTAACTATGGGGTTTTACCATTCCCCAAACTGCAAATGTAAATTAGCCTGTACTGTTTTGAGTCCCTACAAGGCTGCTTTCACACTGATCTGCGGTGCCATAGATAGCTATTAAATCCTGCAGGTGTGGTGTACGCTGAACACTTCTGCATCCAACAAGTAGGCCATCAAATTGAAGATTGCTAGTATTTCTAGGCATGAAGAAACAGCACTGGTGCTTTGTGAAATTCCCATACAGTGCTTTAGAACATGTTAGGTGTAAACAAAGGATATTCCAACAGAAAAACTAGTACAGTTTCAATGCAATATGGGACAAAGATTAAATAAGGAGAGAACCCCAAATATGCACAAGAATGTGTCTACCAGCTGATTAAAGAGCAGCTATATAATGCACACTTATCTAATATTTTTCCCACACTGAAGATCTAAATGGTTTTGATTCAGTTCAAGTCAGATACAAATACTGCCTCTAAAATGTAGGGAGCCAACTGCCTAGCAGCTTCACATGTGCACGTTCAGCTACACTTTTTGAATGTACCTGCAGCCTTCTAGGAGGTAGGGACCAATGTCTGCTCAGATCACCTAGCAATCTGAGCAGAAGTGGGTACCTGTCAAAGCTATAATTCAGTCAAACTCTACTTACCAAGCTCAGTTAGGTGTCTATTTGCAGGAACCAGCACTATTACATTGCAGTGGTCACCACCATCTGGCTGTAGAAACATTAACATTTTAGTTAGTGAGTAGTATTCAAAGCTTTGAACAGAGGCAAACAAGCAGTTCTGCCAGTGTAAATGTTACATGACATTTATCAAGGGATCATGCCAGTTTATACAAGTGATCAGATACAAGCATCAGAAAGCTGCATCTACCTATTCTCTGCAAGTAAAGGTTTTAGAGTCAGTGGGAGTCATTTTTATTTACTGCTGGGAAGACATGCATTTCGTGATTAATGGCCATAAAAAAAACAAAAAAAAAAAAAACTTGTAGGTAAATCAAAGTAATGACTCTTGCACAAGTACATTTTGATATCTGGTGCTTGGCAAGTGACCTATAACAGCAAACAATGTAGCAGCAGTGACTACAGCAGTTTCCACAGACATTGGATGTGTATATATAGTCCTGGCCTGCTGCAGGCTTAGAACCCCCTTTACACAGGACAATGGGTGCAAGTGTCTAGTCATCACTGACTACTCCATAAAAAGGTCCACTGCTAAACACAAGCAAAGTCTCTCAAATAAAAGCGCATGTACATTTATGTATTCCTAGCACAAGCTGGTCCACCTGTCCTGCAGGTCTAAGGCCCCTTTCACAAAGTCAGATCATAGCTGCCTGGCAGTGTCAGGTGGACTAGATTGAACCCTCCATTCAACCCTAGATACTGGAGGGTGTAAAAACAGACTCATGTCTTATGAGTGCCTCCCATCAATCTAGCCTGCCAGCAGAATGGGATCTGTCCCCCTCCAACTAAGCAGATTGGAGGGGAGTCAGGTGTAAACAGATAGTGGAGTCCATTTACTCCCAGCTGCCCATAAAGCATGTCTAACAGCTCTGATGAAACTGAAACCTCTCATTTGCCCTCTGCTCAGTGTATCCACTGACCAAATTGTAGTCTGCCTTGTGTGAAAGGTCCAACATGTTTCACTCCATCAAGAGATTCTACGACTAAGCTGTGGATGGAGTGAAGGGCCTGTGGGACTGGCTTGTGCTTTGAATACTTCAATGTATGCCAGGTTTCCTTGTGTTTTGAATTGAAGATACCTACTTACATTAGTGTTCAAGCTAAATCAATTACATTAATTCAGCTTTAGCTATAAATCAAACAGCATAGATTATATCATGACTAGGTCCATATTCAATTATATATATATTGACCACTTACCCTGACAAAGCCCTCAGCTGCAACAGACTTGTAATCTGACAACAAGGCCTAGAATACAAGAGAGAACTGAATTTACAGGTGTTTATGCACTCACTAATAGGCAGCATTGAGCACATGGAAAGCCATGATAGGTGACTGCAAAAATACTGCAGACTTGCCTCATTTTTCTCCAGCAGCTTTCCCCTTTCTTCAGGTGAGGCAGCAGCAGATTTATCAATAAAGTTCTTCAGTGAAGACTTGTTAGCTACAATGAGAAGTTTCAGATGCCCAGTCAGTGGAATTAGTGACATACAAATTCAGTCAAAATTAAAGCATGTACTAGGGTGGATAAGACCATTGCCACCCTCATTACAGCAGCAAAGACAGGAGGAGCAGCACCTGGAGTGATCAGTGTGCAGCTGCTTTTACAAGCCTTAAGCTGGCCATACACATGTAGATTTTCATTTCAAGAATAGGTTGGATTTTCTAGTCAGTGGGGTCAAATTGATGTTTTTGACAGCAGTGACAGGAAAATTTGAAGGGGCTGGAAGGAAAACTTCTCAAAGAATTTTTCACCCAGTATGTGGTGCTCTTTCAGAAACATTTTAAAGTCAAATGCAAAAGAAAAAATTTTCAAACATTCATCCATTCACCAAATGGACAAATACTTTTGTATGACTTTACAAATTCTCGTCCGAAAATCTACATGTGTATGGCCAACTTTAGATAACACCCCTTGCAGTTTTGGTGGAGGAGATATCCTATGTGGCTTTGCAAGCCCCAGGACTGGTTCAGACACCAGGTATACTGCCAGTACAGACGTACATATGAAATGTTCACCATAAGCTGAAAAGAGTACCTTAAGTTTGATAAACTGACTTAAGCTAGGCAATTGTGTATTGAAAAGAAAAACAGATCCCTAAATGGTGACCAAGTTTGACCTCATCTTCAGGAGGAAAAAATATAAAAAAAATTTCATGGTGCCAACACCTTCTCAGAACAAAGACAACTCTTTAAAATAAAATCAACTTAAAATGACTTACTATTTTTTTTTTTTATGGGGAAATGTTTTTACCCCATTCAATTTTAAGACCAAGAAGGGGGGAGAATTGTCATTAACATCACAACCAATAGAATACACAAGGGGGATAGATATACCCCTGACTCCCTTACCCTTATAAGATGGGATTTGGTCCCAGATATGCTGCATTAGCCCTGGTCTTGTGAAGGTGGAATAGACTTGGCATAGTGTTGGATAATAGCTACTTTAGAAATATCAGGGTGTGCCGTTTTCCCCTCTTCCTTCCTGTGTACAGACTTGAGCCATGGGCTGGTTCCTGAACATACTCTCCATTGGGGTACCATCTCCTGCCCTTTGCACCTACTGACAGGTTTGAGGTGTACTACTGAATTTAATCCCCATTTCCATCTATGTGTATAGAAATGTATGCATTAGGTTTGCTATATCTGCAAATGTATAAGGTTACATTATACTATATGGAATTTGTGTCTTTAGCAGCTACTTACCACACCTTGAACCCCTGAAAAAGCCAGTGTGAAATGAGTCAATACTTGGAACACCCTCCTACAGATCAAAATACTGTAATTTACTGTACTTGCATCACTATATAAAAACGTTAACTCAAGAGGGGTAGTACATTCTGGGGCTGTGGTGCTAATGAAAAATATGAGGGTTTGATTTTAGTCCTTAGCCCTATTTTTAGGAGGAATATTTTACCCCATTCAATTTTAACTAATTTTGTAATACGTTTTTTTTTTTTTTTTAAGTGTTGTCTGTTCATGAACATCCCAATCTTTTCTGGTTTCTTTTACTGGTTTTTCATGCACAGGGATGAGGTGGTTGAATTTACCAATGGACTCGTTTTCTATAAAAACTTCTGTTCATGCAGTCAAACCATTTAATGTCCAAGCCATAAAACCCAGGGGTGTGGAAGTTTAAAAACCTACTTGTCAAAAGAATAAGTAGTCCAATCATTTTAAACTGAAAACTGTATTAAAATCCGAGGTGCTTTAGGAATGTCTGGGCAATTATGGTGACTTAAACAATGTTTAACCACTTTCCCTCCAGAGGATTTACCCCCTTCCTGACCAGGCCATTTTTGCATTACGGTGCTGCATTACTGCACCGCAATGAGATTTTAAGTCCTCTCCGCCCCCCCTCCCTCAAATAGAGCACTTTTGGTGGTATTTGATTGCCTGTGTGTTAATTTTTTTGCACAAAAAAAAAAAACTCATTTAGGCCAAAATGTATTCTGCTACATGTTTTGCTTAAAACAAAAAACAAATGTGTAAATTGGTTTATGTGAACGTTTTAGCATTTATAAATGGCATTATATATACACTGGGATCTTTTATTTTTTTACTAGTAATGGCAGCAATCAGCGACTTACAGCAGGCCTTCTGACATGGGAGGACTGACTATCACTGACACCAATACAGTGATCAGTGCTAATAAAAAGCACTGACTAATAGCACTGGGGAGGAAGGGGGTTAACATGGGGTGACTAAAGGGTTAACTGCTTTAGTGTGGGGCTGTGTTTGTGCTTAACAGTAAGCAGCCATGCAAAGCAGTGTGCAGGAGCTGACAGGAGAGAATGGCTGGGGAGTAATCACTGATCAGGATCCAGTGATTGTACCGCTGTCATTTTTTGGCTACAGCCGTCAGGGAGAAGTTCCCCATACTAGTTGTCACATGGGGCTTGGATTGCCACCCAAGTAAGGCCTGCTACTTGCAGCAGGGTTAAATGTCAAAAACTACCTTCCCAGAACTGCATGTCCTGGGTGTTGGGCGATTAATAATTTGATTTGAGGATAATAGGTTTGCAGGATGCACAATTCTTAAGTCATCAAGCAATGAAATACAGGACTCTCAGAAGTCATGCCTCTATGCTTGTTATTGGTACAATGGATTCAAAGAGGGTTAAATGGGGTACACAAAAAAAAAAAAAAGTTTGTTTTTCTACAAAAAAAGAAACTGACAATGGTGTTAACTTGTATGAAAGTTTGACAAAGGCAATCATCTTGTTTAAGATTTGTGTTGCTACCCTCTTCCAGGTTGTCCTTTGCATCTGATCATGCACATTTTTTCTATTTGGTTTCCATAGGATTACTGTACACATGTAGCAAAAACCAGTCATTGTGTTAATGTACAACAGTGGTCTAACTGCAGCCCTTTGCTTGCCTTTATCTGGCCATTGGCACACTATCTCCTGACAATAAGGAATTATTCCTTCCACTCACAATACAACACTCTGAAGAGTCTGGCTGAAAGGATATGCTATATAAGAAATAGGAAAACCATTCTGGATTAGAGTGGAGGAGATTGGAGGTGGAGCAATAAAGAAATTCTACCTACCTGGGTTAAAAATGGAAAGATGCTGTTTGACCTAAACATTTATAGGTCCAAATAAGGTGAGTGCATGCGTGTTGGTGGAGGAGAAACCAGGGTGATTCTGTACATGGAAGGCACACGAATATATGAATATATACTCATATGGGACTTGTCACAAGATGAACACATTGTTTATGCAACACTGATACAGGGTGGACTGACCATTTGAGCACTGCCCGAGGGCCAGTAGGGAGCCCCATCAAATGTCCCTGGTACTTTGAGTGTGGGGGAAGGACACAGGGGCCCCATGATCCCCTATTGCCTGGAGGCCCCATGAGTTGTCAGTCCGCCCCTGCACTGGTATTTATATGCACTTTTCACTGTTATATGGGAAATTGCACAGGCACTATGAGGATTGCACATGTTATAAACTGCA
Source organism: Staurois parvus (assembly GCF_062004578.1). Taxonomy (NCBI): domain Eukaryota; kingdom Metazoa; phylum Chordata; class Amphibia; order Anura; family Ranidae; genus Staurois; species Staurois parvus. The sequence goes on from NW_028318530.1 coordinate 1,548,676, forward strand.
TATTTTGTATTGCATGGCACTGGTCTAAGTATTATCTGCATATGTGGGAACACATTTAGTGTCAGCAGTATTACGTTGGAGGTGGGAATTTACATGATTGCGCTGAAGTAATTTTGAAGTTTTCATGTAATATTCTCACTTCAACTGACCACTAGGCATGAGGCATTATCCAATTCCAGTGGCCACAGCCTGGCCCCCTGAAGTCCAAAGGACTGTAAACTGGCCTTTTGTTTAGAAAGTGGAGACCTGAGATACATTTTTTTTAGCTTGCACCTTTGTTTTTCATCTGAACAAAGAATCTACTTCTGATCATAAACTAATAGTTCCTTTTACAGAATTTTACAATTTGTGTACCCAGCTTTATTACAGCTGGCCAACTAGCATGTGAAGGCAGACTCCTAGTTCCTTAAGGCTGGGCATTGTTTGTGTATGTAACATTCACAAATGCATGGGTAATCTAGTTGTACCTGAACAGCATAGCATGCCTATCTCCTTATTTGACAGGGTATACATATCTGAATTACTCTTCAGATTATGAATATATTTTTAAACATTGCTGCTTTTGGTTTGTTTCATATAAAAAAAAGCCTGTATATAATTCAAGTTAAGAAACCTTAAACTGTTCATATTTAACCATTTTTGTAAGTGAAAACTTTGTGCTGGCTAGAATGTAGAAGCAGTAGAACCTCTGGGATTTTACCATTATTCAGGGTGCAGTTAAGAAATGCTCACTTGTTCTGGGAAAGCTTACCCTGGAAAGGAAGGGAAAAAAAAATGACCAGGAAAAGTCAACAGGGGTTCCAATACTTCCAACTGAAAGTTTGTCCTGGACAGTGAAGGGAAAACTGGATAACCAAAACCTGAAAAGGGTTCCAATACTCTACCCAGCCTAGAAGTGGTCTTTAGATACACCCCTAATCCATCCCAATTAATTTATCCCCTTCTATTAGAAAATTTAGGAGCCGTTTGTTACAAGAAATTAAAATAAAATTTGCAATGCTGTGTACCAAAACAGGACTTCTGGCAGGAGAGACATTTGAGTCATTTGAAAGGAAAAACATGATATACAAGTATGGCAGACATTTACCAAGTTGATTTGTTTTGCTGGGGAGAATTTCACTCCCAACTGCTGCTCTATTCAGCTTCTAGAGAGAGTAACCCCTGTAAGCTCTAAATGCTGTAGTTCACTTACATGAAAGATGGCAAACATGACTGACATTGTCAGGTCAGTAATAAAGTAATGAGTGCAAGTCACATTCTCTTCTGTACTCTGACCAGGTATTTTCTATTTAGAGACTGAAGAACGGCAGCAGAACAAAGATGGCAAGCATGCGCTGCTACAGTGGGCATTACAAAGTAGTCTTTAACTAGTTATACTTACCTAGGTGGATGCAGAATTAATCTGATGCTGCATCTGTTCTCTGCTGGTCCCCCCCCTCCCCCCAGTGTGGAGGGGCAGTAGCTGGCTCAGGTTTGGATGGCTGACAGGCTATGGTAGGTGCCAGTGCACACATCTGGGTGGATCCCAAAGTCAGGATCTTTCCCCGGCCTGGACCAGCTGAGCGATGTCAGCTGACAGAACACTTTAGCATGCTGTCAGCTGAAAATCGGTCACAGTTCATGTTTGCATTCCTGTGATCCACAGGTGAAATCCATCCAAACAAGCTTTGTCTGTACTTTAAAAGAAAGCCAGGTGCTTTAGTAGGAGTAATAACTCTTACAAACCACAAAAGGAATGTAAAGGAAGACCTCTTGAATATGCAAACCTCATTGAAAAACTGCCAATTCAGTTTACAATAAAATTAAAGGCAAACAGGTGTATACATGAAGCGTAACTGATCACATGACCTCTGTTCTCTGCTGCATAAGAGCTGGGGGGAGAAATAGCAGAACACTGATCTTCCCATTGAATGTAGTAGGTGGTTATGTCAGGACAAGTCTGATCATTGGAGCGTTGCCAGCACAGCTAGAGAACTGACAACTGTTCTGCTTAGTGTGGTAAGTTTAACAGGAAAGCAGAGGGACTGTTAGGAACACCAGTGATTTCACACAAAGTAATACAAACAGGATACTTTCATACAAGTACATATTACAGCAGGCACATGAGGAATTAAATTGTTCTTATATATTCTTTAGCCCCTTGCCCACTGGGCACTTACCCCCTTCCTACCCTGGCCAATTTTCAGAGCTGTTGCATGACCACAAGTGTCAAAGTGCAACACTGTACCTAAACAATTTACTTTTAGACAGCTCTTTTGGTGGCATTTAATCACCAATGGGTTTATTTTTTGCTAAACAAACTTACTACATTTTATAACTTTTCAAAATGTTCAATTCGTATTTTTCTCCTGCACTGATGGGCATTGACAGGCATCATTTGATGGCACCACTGAGGCACTGCTGCATGACCCTGGAGGCGTGCATGCACAGAGGATGTCATACGACATCCTCCCAAAATGAGTGAACTGCTGCTTGTCCATCATTTCCTTATATAGCAGGTGGGAGGTTGTTAAAGTGTCCCAAAACTTTAGCAGGCCAAAATTGTACATTAAAATATTTGCAGACCAAAAGGTTGAATGAATGGGTTTACTTGGAGGGTTTTCATAATCTGCTTGATGTAATAAAGGACAGAACTCCATTAAAAACAAAGAAATTTTAAATAAGTTGAGCCAACAAAGGTTAAACAAAGTTAGGCTGCACCTTCTTCAGCCTGCCTTTACATCAGTTGTTCCTTATATCAGAGTCTCCAGATTGTGCATGGCTGAAGCAGGCACCAAAGCATTGTTGTAGCTGCAGGGTGGGAGCCAGAGCAGGTCTGGATAGAGAAGTTGTGATTGCTAGTAAGGGGAGGGTAGAAGCAGACCTGCTAATCTAAAATGAGACCTGCGAGTACACTAAAGCTGCCACTGATGAAGCAATTTACATTCATCAAAGTATGGGTTTCAGAACTAACTTGATGGGGAATCCCTCCTGCCGAACCATTGTGTTCTCCCAGCAGGTAAGCAGTCCCTGGCTGCAGAACAGCGATTACGGCTAGCGGCTTTAATAGCCACTTGCAATAATCACATGTAAAGTCTGACAGGCTGGTTGAACCCAAGTTCATCAATCAACTTGGGTACAACCAGCCTGCCCATACATTGTTCGAATCTTGGCCAGTCCTTGCTGAACCGGCTGAGATTCAGACAGACCTATGGCCAGCTTTAGGCTACACCGACTCGCTGTTGGATGGATAAAATCTCAGTGGGACAGATTTGGCCCATGGGCTGTAGCTTATGACACCTGAATTAGTGATCTGAAAATACAGAACAATTTCACATATCGCAAGTAAAGTTTCAGCATGTGTCAAACATTTGCAAAAAACTAAGATCTGCAAACTCACCAAAACTCACAAAATCCTTGTTGTTAGCTATAGAGTGAATCAAAGCAACAAGTCCACTGGAGTTTTCAAGTGTCTGCTTCAAGTAATACACTTCAGAGTTCAGCTCTTTACCCTTCTGTTCTTCAGCTTTTTTATTTCGGAATTCTTCAAGCTGCAAACACATGTGAACTCATTAGAACTTTGGTTAAAGCACAAAATGCTAGAATGATTCAGACAAGCATAATGAATGTCAATGTACTTCCATATAAATTTATCCAGCATATATCAGTAGTGTTAACCCCAACCACATTTTATGGCAGTTTAGCAAAAACAAATGTTGCTAGGTTCAGAATACTGTGATGCAACCTGATGTCATTTACAGTGAAATAGTAGTGCAGGAACCTCCTGAAATCACACTGCAAAGAGCCACACCAATTAGTACAAGCACCATTGAAAATACAGGTGTACCTTGGCTTACAAATTCAATGTGTTCTCTGGGACATTTTGTATAACAAAAAAGTCAAACCAAAACGTGGTTTACCATAGGAATGCATTGAAAACCAATTAATCCATTCCGGAGGTCAGAAAAAAATAAAATTAAGAAAATCTCACTATAGTCAGTGCCAGTTTTTAAATGTAATTACTGGCTCTGTCTTCACTATAGCTCAGAGAATCAGCTGTCACCTCCCCCCCAGCTAAGAGAGTTTAGTTTATTTCCATAGTTAAATGGAACTTTGTTTGCTTCTGGAGATAAAGAAAGAAACAAAGTATCCTTTAGCTCTGGGAAAAGTGACAGCCAATTCTGTGAGGTATAGTGAAGAAAAAAAAAAAAAACCCGGCACACTTTGTATTGTAAAAAAAAAAAAAAAAACAACTTGTAAACCAAGGCATTTTCATTGCTAAACAGAAAATTATGTTAACTGAGGTACAGCTGTAAGGCGATTTCCCCTGTAACTCAAGTTGCATCAGAAATTATACCACTGAACACCAAGGCAGTGCTTCTCTTGTGTCATGTTCCTGACTGCCAGCAGGACATGGGAAAGTATGGCAATGGGGGCACCAGGTTAAAGAAAAACAAAAAAAACAAAAACACACAAGTCTGCTTTAAGTGACCCATCACTATGGGTCGCCTGGTAAAGATGCAATGTATAATAGCATACCTGCCTGTGTAGTTGTAGAAGGTGCAGTTCCCCATGCACAGCTTAGTTCACATTCCAGCAGTGATTGGATGGTCTTTACTCCTGTGCATGCAAATGTTGTCCAGCAATGAAACTGACAAGATGCTGGTGAGGTGGGGGCCTCTGACTACACAAGCAAAAGGTATTGCAAACAGTTCTGATAAGACCTGACAGGTTGGGTATTTACTTGGTGCAACCTTATTAAACTATATTGTGTTTCCCAAGATAACATGCATGTTTAAAGTTTGGCACTTAAAAATGTTGAACTGTTACGATACAGTGCCAACAAATTAGAACTCCCACCATTTTATTCCCCAGGGCCTGTTTTTAGATTATATACAATGCTGGGGGGTTAAGGTAATCTTTGGTCTACATTTTTTTTTGTTAAATGAGTACAAAAAGACAACAGCCCTGACAGAATAAAGTTAAGGGATCTACAAATGCCTCATCTGCCAGAAAATTACTTTGCTCAATGTCAAATTTTGGGATAGTGCATATTTTGAAGACCGAGTCCCAGCTCTGCGTAATGTCTTTCCAAACTTCTCAAATATTCCCCTATACCATTCAAACTAATTCTGTAGCCCAAGATTACTCCTTAAAGTGTGTCCTTTGCTGAGAAAACATCCCTCCTGGAGAATCCTGGGATGTATGACATTTGCCTAGGCCTGAAAACCAGGAACTGAAGAAATGTAAAGTTTAACACTTTCCTATTTATTCATTAAGGCTAGTGGCATAAGTATTACAAAGGCTTCATGTGGAGTTCTGCTTTAAAGGATAAGTTAATCTCTTGGATAAAAGTAATAAACGCAGGTAAAAAGTACATTTATTTGTCCAAAGGCGCCTGTAACGCATTGCGCCAATGATCAGTAGATTCTGATGCCATGCAGGTCTCCTGCACACCTGTCAGAATATCTGTCAATGGTATGGGATGTACGGCCATGCAGATAGTCTGACAGAAGCTTGAAAACTACAAGCCACCAAGGCTGCCGAGACTTTTAGAACTCTGAAAGACATGGCCATGTGGGCAGAGCCCTGCACAGACACTGCTAAAATCTGATCGTACAGGGAAACTTCTCCCTCTACTGTCAGAGGGAGGATGCTTTAGGCACTGCTGCAGCTATGGGAACACAACTGGTGAACTTATCCTTTAAGGTCTCATGCATACAGGACATCTAGCATTTAGCTGTGTTAAGCGTTTTCTGCCAAAACACTTTTACTCCTGGATACACTGGCTCTGGGTTTTCTCCTGCTGGTAAATGCTACTAAAAGTCTGTGCATGGACACATAGGATAACATGGAGGGCTGTTTGGAAGCACAACCCACCCGACACCCCTAAAAGTGGCTGCAGAAACACCCTGTGTGCATGAACCCTTGGTGTGTGCAGTACAGCTGAATTTTAGATATGACCTACATGTATTTTTTGCATTTACCAGATACAATTTTAAAAAGTAGTATGTTTAAAGCAAAACACACCAAAGTGAAGTTCTGGTTCATTCTCCTTTCAGCATGTAACCAATTAACAGGTTTGGGGGAGGGGGTGGCAAAAGTACTCCCACCTCTGCAATCTTCACCTAGACAAGTCTCAGGAGGGGCAGGGCAAGAGGTGACAAAACCCAGCAGGCTGGAGGGCAATTCAAAGTGCTGTGAGCTTTCACATGCAGTGGGAAGCTGGCTGTGGATCCTCAGGAAGTCACAGCTGACTCCCATATCCAAGATGACAGAGGCAACCTGCAGCAGTAAGTAGCTGCAGAAAACACTGAACCTCACACTGGAAGTACCAGATTTTAAAAGCCAGCAGCTACAAAAATGTGTACTGACAAAAAACAACCAGATGTTCCTCTTTAATGGACTAAGGTGGCAGAGGTTGCACACTTAAGTGTGGTATTAAATACAAAAGTAATATTGCAGCTTGCAAATTGTCAGAGGTGGTGTCTGCATTAGTGTAGGCCTTTCCCCTTCAGTTTTCACCTGGTGATCTGGCCAGTAACCTGTTTTTAGAGTGCCCCCAGTCTGGATGAAAATAAAGGCACTTTTGGAAAGCAGCATTGTCACTTGGGAAGGTGGGGCATTAAACCCAAAAATATGTAATCTATTGCAGCTTACTAATTAGATGTGGTGGCTGTGTTAGTTCTATTAAGCTTGCTTCCCTCTGTTTTCACCTGTGATCTGGTCACTAACCTCCTGTATTAGTGTCCCCCCACTCTGGATGCAGGAGCACAGAGCATAAAAGACAGCAGCATTGTCAGCTGGGGGGAGAAGAGTACAAGATGTACTAGCAGATTTAGATACACTAACAATTTGAAGCCAAACTCCAGCTCACACTGCAGTTACAGCAACAAATTATTTTGGGATAAAGATTGATCACTGTCAGCACCCCTGCCAGTGGTAAATTGTTGGTCTCAGCCCTCTGCTACATATGCAGGAGAGCTTGTTCTGTTAAGACTTACTGAACAGACCAGGCTGAAAAGGAAAAAACCATATGCAACCATCACATCTAACTGTTCAAGTTAGAACATGGAATTCCAGTCAAGTTCCAAGGCCAAGTCTACTCCCACCCCCATTCTAAGAACATAGCTAAACTGTAAGCAATGCTATGGATACACGCCTATTCTGAAGCCACTTGGTCAGGTCCCAGTACTGGCTTCTGTGTGGAGGGGGTTTCAGTGTAGAGTGAGGCAATGGCTGTAGAGCCTGGGTGATGTCACTCAGGCACTGGAAGCAGTCTTGCGATTGGGCTCCAGTAGTTTCAGGATAGGCATATATGCATCTTTCACAGATTCGATAGAACAGTCTTAGAGCCAGTCCTGCAAGCTGCATTTTTGCTGCAGTAAACTGCACCTCCTTTGAAATGAATAGAACACAATGTACCCATGGTTGTCTTTGGTGCATTTTGAGTCTCATGGCCTTTCACAGGTGCAACACTGGAAAGGCTGCAAAGAAAAAAAAAAAAAAAAAAAAAAAGCATATGCATTTTTGCAAAGCAGTGTAAAAGTAGCCTTAGAATTTACAATGAGGAAAGACCACTCCAGGAGAGTGCATGAACATGACTCCTCCAGTGATTTGTGCTGGCCTGATCGGTGATCATGAACACAAAGCAAGTTGGCTGCACTTCAATGTTGCACATCATTTACTGGAACCTTCAAAGAAAATGCAATACAAACATGACAGCTCCCACAGTCAATCATGGGAGCTGTCCCCTTTGTATTGCATTCTCTGAAGATTCCAAAAAATTCTTTATCTGCAACATTGTTGGAAGTGCAGCCAACCTACTCATGCCCTTTCAAGCCTTAGAATTTAACAGGAATTACATTTTAGGCTGCAATAGGTTAGCTTTTGGGTTCAATACCACTTTAAACATGGACTATGGGGAAAGGCAAGTATACAGCATTTTCTCAATATCCAAGTCTGAAAAGCTTGACTGGGGTGAAAACATTTATTACACAATGAAAACACATTTATGCTACAGTGCTTTAGCAAACTAAATTACATTGTCTATATACTTGATTTTTGTAAATAGATTCAAAAATTAATGTTTATGCTCTCTACCTGGATAAGAAGCTGCAAACTTCAGCAAAAAAGTTAAGGTGATGTACTGAATTATGCACCACACCACCCCCTACCAATGCCAGAATGGACAGCTGCAGAAGAAACCACTACCAGCCTGATCTAGAAAAGAGCCCTTATGCTGTGACCAAAGTTAGCATTAAACTGAATTAGGCAGAATAAGTTAGTGGCTCTAAAGGACAGAGTTTTTACCTTCATGCATTCTACACATGAAGGTAAAACAAACATGTAGCAGACCCCCAACACTTACCCGAGCCCTCTAGATCCAGCAAAGTTTAGAAGAGCCTTAGTTCTCTGGAGACTCACTCCCGATTGGCTGCTGTCACAGTCCCAAGCCATAGCTCTGAACACAAATGCAGAGCTGCAGCTCTGGTGCCTCTATAGCAAGCTGTTTGCTATGGGGCAACTGACAGGAATGCAGGTGGGGGACCCTAGAAGATCTGGGTTGCTCTGCAAAACCACTGCACAGAGCAGGCAAGTATCACTTGAAAAACACAACTTCACTTTAAAACTAGCAAGTGTGCTATTCCACCTTCAGCCAGATTTGGACCCAGTTCATACATGTGCAGAGATGCAAGGGCACAAAGAAAATAACTTTTCTAGCTGCCCTGCTCAAACTACAAACACTGGTATGATTTCTGTGACATTACCAATTTCTGTGCAGAAAAGAACTCATGTTGACAGCAGTGTTGTGTCAGCAAGGCACATTTGTGTCCTTAGACTTAAAAATGTGCATTTGGGGTGAATGCTATGCAGATCAAATTTGCAAGTTTTTATACACTTGTGGTGTGAACAAGGCCATAGGCTTCTATAACCAAGAAAAGGCATACAAGGTGTCAGTACACAAATACTAGTTTGACTCAGGGAAACAACTTTCTGATCATATCCCGCAGGTCAAAGCATGGCTTTTTTGCAGCCATCCTAAAGGTGGTTACCAATGATTTATGACCCACAAATGTGTCAACCAGAACAAAATGAATTGTGACTGAACTACTGCAAAGCCATAGCCCTACCTTTGGTGTTTGTGGGAAGGTAAGCACTAGGGCAGACACCGGTTTGGAAAAGGTTTTTAGGTAGTCCGCTTCAAAACCCAACATATCCACATATTTACAGCTGGAAACCCCGAACTTGTCCAGCAGCTGCAAAGAAAAATCTGTTAGGAGTGATGACAACCAGCCCCAGTTTGACTAATGTACAGTCACCAAATGGGTTCAATTATGTCTACAGATCAGAAAGATTCAACTTAATACAGTGAAGTCATTGTGGTTTGCAAGGGAAGGGCCACTGCAGTGTAACTTTAGCTTAGTCACCATCCATAGGAGGCGCACAAGCTATGGTCAGTTTGCAGCTACCTTAGTCATGCAGCCACAAGACTAAAAGCATTTCCACTTTTGCACATTTGATAACCCCCTTCCTGTGTTCCCATTTACACAGCATACCAAATTGACCAAGATTAAATATTTCCTACATTCCTAGTTTTAGAGCAAGTTAACAATAGGATTCTAACAATATGATTCTATAGGCACTTTGTCTTGTTCAGACTTAGAACAGTGAGTTTATAAGTGCATTAACTTACATGGAATCAAAGCCTTCAGAAACCAAAGCACTTGCTGTTACGCTAGGTGTGCAAACTGTCCCATCTACCAGGACAGTACAGAACATTAATGCTTATTAACATTATGCTATGTGAATGTAACACGTGTCCTAAAATTTTAGGTGCAAGTTCCACTTTCCAGGTGAATTATGTTTTTGTGCCATCAGTACACAGAATGCAACACCCCATTAAGACCCAAACTATTATTTGTACTGGTAGTCAAAACAAAAGTGTCTACACTTCAAAAATCTGACAAGTCTACAATTCTAGTATCAGTCTATTCTAGCATGTCTATTTTAATCACCAACTGTCCTAGACTTCAAGGATTGGCATAGGCTTTGAGCCAACAGAATTCTACCCTTTGCATTGTATACCAGCCACACCACCTACTTAACCTGGAATTACTTTATACATAATGTACTCTTAGCTACTTGGCCAACATTTCCCTTCCCCAGTAGCTGCAACCTTTTCTTGGAAACTTCAGCAACTACTAAACATTGTGTGGTGTAAGCAAGAGGCTACATAACCATGACTGACACCTAGAAAATCAAGGATGGCATGTGATGAATGAACAGATGAAGAGCGGCACATAACAGCTGAAACTTCTATAAAAAAAGGATAGAACATGAGGAATAAAGGCAATGCACATGGTGTGCAGTGAATGACTTCTAAAGTAAGGCTACAACATAGAACAATGGTGGGGAATAGCCATAATAGAGGCAGATTATGAACAATGACTAACTTCTAGAGAAGAAAGTGCCAGAAGAACAATGACTGAAACCTCTGAAGTAAGGGGATGAGGAACAAGGGGCAATATTTATATAGACGGAAAGAGCATGAGGAAAACCGGCAGACAATAGAAGTGTGGTATATCTGCACCCTAAAAGCGCCAAACTTTTTACCCAGTGGGCTTGCCCACAATAGAGCAAGCCCATAGGGGAAATGCATTTAGAAGTGTTTTTGGGTGGAGACTGTATGCACTTGCTTTGTGAAAAGTATAAAAAAAACCAATTACATAGTGACTTAATCTTTATAAGAAATTAACAAAACTGCCATAGCAGTGGGGAAAGGGGATGCATAGGCACCACTTTTTTAGTGAAGGATAGACCATGAACAATGGTGGGACATTAAAGGTAATGTAGCATATAATGGCTGAAACTTCTACAGACGTGTGGAAGGTAATGCTATGGCTGACACCCCTAGAGAAGGATAGCACATAAACAACGACTGACCTTCTAGAAGGGTGGCACATTGACAAATAGCTGACACTTCTGGAAGGGCAAAGCAAACAAATTAGGAGTGGAAGTGGTCTGACCAACACATTAAAGGGTGGAGTATGATGGAATAAGTATTATAGTGCAATGGCTGACCATACTAGAGTAGGATAGAACATTACAAGGGTGTAAGCTGATGAACAATGGCCGACACTTCTAGAGAGTCAAAGGTGGTGAATGAAGAACAATTCTTGAGAAGGGTGGATGGTGATAATGATTGGTACTTCTAAGGATAGAACATAAGGAACAATGGAGAATGGAAGGGTGGCACATTGTGAACAAAGGCCAACACTTCTAGAGAAAAGTAACCTAAAGACAATGGCTTCTACTTCTCAAAGGGTAGAACACAGGGTGGAAGATGACCAATGCATCAAAATGTGGATGAAGAAAAGCAGCTGACCATACAAGAGTAGGATAGAACATGGGGTGAAGTTGATCAACACTAGAGAAGGGTTGGAAGGTAATGATCAATAGCTGACTCCTAGTGAGGCAAGTGTAGAAGACTATGAACTCTAGTCAAGGGTTAAGATCATCATGACTGACTTCTAGAGAAAATAGAATATAAGGAACAATGGGGGCACATTAACAGTCCACACTTCTAGACTGGGGTAGCGCATAATGAACAGTTGAGACGATAAGGTAGGCACATGGACAGGATGAAAGAAAGGTGGAAGATTATGAACAATGATTGACTTCTAGAGGAGGAAGATACATAAGGACAATTGTGAAGAAGAAAAGGTAGCATGTGATGAACAATGGCCAACATTTGTAGCAGGGTGGCATGTAACGAACACTTGAGAATAGAAGGGTGGAATGGACAAGGGTTGACACTTCTAGAAGGGCAAAACAAGGGTGGAAGATAACCCATTACCTCAAGAAAGTGCAACATGACAGAACAATGGCTGCCCATACCAGAGTAGGATAGAACATTAGAAGTTTAAGGATGGAAGTTGTACAATGGCACTTCTAAGAATAGAACATAAGGGTGGAGCATGATGAAACTCTGGCTGACCATACAAGAGGTTACAACATGAGAAGTTAGGGTGGAAGTCACACAATGGCTGACTTCTAGAGAGGCAAGGGTGAAAGGTGATGGAACAATGGCTGTCCATACTACAGTAGGATAAAATGAGACATTAAGGTGGAAGATGAATTCTAGAGTGGGTGGATGATTGAAGAACGAAAGATAATGACATGCTTCAAAAGAAGTCACAAGGGACACGTTCAGAGAAGGGTGGAGCAGGATGAAGTCAGGATTGACACGTCCAGAGTAGCAAGGGTGGAGCAGGATGGACACACGTCCGGAGAAGTAAGGGTGGAGCAGGATGAAGTCAGGATGGACACACGTCCGGAGAAGTAAGGGTGGAGCAGGATGAAGTCAGGATGGACACACGTCCGGAGAAGTAAGGGTGGAGCAGGATGAAGTCAGGATGGACACACGTCCGGAGAAGTAAGGGTGGAGCAGGATGAAGTCAGGATGGACACACGTCCGGAGAAGTAAGGGTGGAGCAGGATGAAGTCAGGATGGACACACGTCCGGAGAAGTAAGGGTGGAGCAGGATGAAGTCAGGATGGACACACGTCCGGAGAAGTAAGGGTGGAGCAGGATGAAGTCAGGATGGACACACGTCCGGAGAAGTAAGGGTGGAGCAGGATGAAGTCAGGATGGACACACGTCCGGAGAAGTAAGGGTGGAGCAGGATGAAGTCAGGATGGACACACGTCCGGAGAAGTAAGGGTGGAGCAGGATGAAGTCAGGATGGACACACGTCCGGAGAAGTAAGGGTGGAGCAGGATGAAGTCAGGATGGACACACGTCCGGAGAAGTAAGGGTGGAGCAGGATGAACACATCTAGAGAGGTATTGGTGGAGAAGGGTAGACATGTCCAGTGAGATCAGGATGGACACATGTCTGGAGAAGGGTGGAGCAGGATGAAGTCAGGATGGACACATGTCCAGAGAAGGGTGGAGCAGGATGAACACATCTGGAGAGGTATTGGTGGAGAAGGGTAGACATGTCCAGAGAAGGGTGGAGCAGGGTGAAGTCAGGATGGACACATGTCCGGAGAAGTAAGGGTGGAGCAGGGTGAAGTCAGGATGGACACATGTCCGGAGAAGTAAGGGTGGAGCAGGATGAACACATCTGGAGAGGTCAGGATGGACACGTCTGGAGAATTATTGGTGTAAAAGTGTAGACATGTCCGGAGAAGGGTGGAGGCTTCATTGGAGGACAGAGGGACCACGCCCTGCCCCATCTCTCCATTATGAATCCTCCATGTAGAAGGATGCTGGTACGGACACATGGAGGATGCAGTAGTGGTCCAGACACATGGAAGATGTGGTAGCTGCCGCCCCCCGGGCACACTCACTTTGTTCAGCATCTGTGGAGAGAAAACAAGGTGGGTTATTAGACCGGGAAGAATGGACAGAGGGCGGGATGGGTCGGATGGGTCCCCCCCTCACCTCAGGGTTGATGTCGGTGGGTGGCAAGGCCATGCTGTCTCACTCTCCGTTCTCTTCTCGTCGTTCCGAAATACTGAGCTGGGAGAGAGCGGGTGACGCCTCGTTGCTTTTATATGGCCGGTCAGGTACCAAGTGGGGCGGGGAGGGAGGGGGGGAGGTCTGAACTGATGGTACTGTCTACAGACGATTGGACCTGAATCCCCCCTATGAAGGTGAGAGGAATGGGCGCCCCTAGGGCGGTGGTGGTGTCAGGTGCTGGTGACGTTCTGTTCGGGCTGTGTCATTCCAAGTGCGCAACACGTTGTCACCGCGGAGTTGGGTGATGATTGGGGGGTCTGGTACCAGGCAGGGGTGGGGACAGCTCGGTGTGTGCGGTGTGCTCACATCCACCATTGTTATGCATAGACAGGGCTGCAGCATGACAGAGCGCAGACCACACCCTGATCAATGGAGGCTTAGAGGAGCTGTCCACATGTCCTCATATCACAGTCCTGAAATCATTTAAAGGGTTAGTTCACCTTCATCAAAGAACATACTGTGCAGATGAGGGGCAGCTTTGACTGAAGTTGAATAATGCCCTTCCTATAGGTGGTAGCCATTTATGAATCTCCCACAGCCTGGCCAGAAAACTCCCAGACAGCATCGCCCTGAATCGTTGCTAGGATTTCAATTCAACCCCCCACTAGTATGTCTTCTCTCTCTTATGTCACTCTCCTATGTCACTGAGTGGCTCTGAGACAAGAGATAGGGATCACCCCTGGAGGGGTTTGGGAGCTCATCCCTTTGGGTTGAGAAGTAATGGCTGGGAGTGTCTTAGCAACATCCTAGCAACAAGGCATTCCTATGCCATCTTTGGGACTTTTTCAATCAGGCTTTAAGAAATATTTAAATGGCCTATATTGATAGCAAGGGATCTTTTAAAACAGAACGGTGGGCAAAACTTTCTTGTTTCATTTTGGAAAGTGTAAGGGACTCTTATAACGCCTGTCAGTTTTTTTTTTCATCATCTGTGTCCCATTGTGGAAATTTTCCTTCACTTCCTGTCCCATAGCCAAAACAGGAAGTGAGAGGAAATCCCTGCAAATCAAGAGAATCCCTTGGGGACCCCCAGGTGGCCAGAACTAGTGTCCCCATTGAAATATTTCCCCTTTGTTACTTTTCAGGGGACAACCCAAAATGTGTGATTTTTCTTTCACGTTCAGTGATAATGATAAACAGGATAAATAGGATGAATCTCACCAATGGGGGCGAAGACAGCAATAAAAAACTGACGGGTTCTAATCCTCTCCAATCAGTCCATAACTAAGAAAAAAAAAGTTTTGCCTTTAGTTGTACTTTAACGTGTTCAGAGCTGCAGTTTGTTTTTAGTTACAGATGCCCCTTACCTGCACAGGCAGTGTTTTTGTAAAGGCGAATTAACCCTTTAAATGAGGGAGGCTGGTGATTGGGTGAAGGTTTCTGCTGTGGAAGCTGATTGGAGCATGGCTACTCTGTACAGTGATTCTTTACTTTTCAAGGGAATATATTATGTAACTGAATGTGGTGACAACCTGGCTTTCTGCTTACGTGTGATAGAAGTCAGCAGAGCTTCACCTCCTTCATAATAACAGATTACAGAGGGAACAGGCTGAGCTCCTATAACAAACCATGCACAGGGCAGGGGCGGACTGACCATTTGGAAATGAGGGCACCGCCCGAGGGCCCAGGGTCAGTAGGGGGCCCCATGAGATGCCCCTGGTACCTTTTTCATAGGCTTTTTTGAGTTTGGTCAAGGACACAGGATCCCCATGATCCCCTATTGCCCGGGGCCCCATGAGTTGTCAGTCCGCCCCTGCCACAAGGTGTTCCTTCTCCTTCACATAGTCCATGTGGGGAGCCAGGTCCCCCCCAAAATAATTTATAGAAAGCAGACTGCCACTAGCATTAACCCTAGGTTTGCACCTAAGCGGTTTCCGCAGCGTTTTGCAGAAATGCACTACAGTCTATTTAACATGATTTCCTATCAGACAGGTTCACATCTCCGAGTTTTTACCCGGTGTGGTTTTTTGGAAATGGTTTGGGCGTTTTTTGAACACGAAAAGTTGTGTTTTTGCTTCTATAGACTTCAATGGAAATGCTGTAGAAAAGGATGTAGTGCATTTTTGATGCGTTTTTGATGCTTTTTTACCTCCTTTTTGTTACGTTTTGTGTTTTAAATCTGCCTAGCAACAAGAAAAAAAACACAAGACGCATCAAAAACAGGGCAAAAACGCAGGTGCAAAACACAATGCAGAAATGGATCAAACATGTATAGGTGTGAACCTAGCTTAAAGCAGTATTACATCCAAAAAAATATTTATTATATTGCAGCTTACCAATTCTTAAATGTGATGGCTACATTAGTTTTCTTTTTTTGGTTTTCTTTCCTTTATTTTCATCTGGTGATCCAGCCAGTAAGTCTGTTGTTTTTCAAAAGAACAAGCTCTCCTGTAGAAGTAGCAGTTTACAGGGGTGTGACAAACTATTTACCACTGATAGAGGTGCTTACAATGGTCAGCATTTATTTATTTAAAACCTTTATCTCAAAAGGAACAAAACTGTTTGCTGTAACTGCCTATATAGTGTGAGCTGAAGTTTTCCTTTAATTTGTTTGTGTATTCAAATCTGGTAGTACTTTTAACACTCCCCTTCCCCCGAGACTGACAATGCTGCTGTCTGCTGTGCCCCCTGTGCTCCTTCATCCAGAGTGGGGGCCTCTAATACAAGAGGTGTGTTCCTGGCCACGTTCTGTTGGTGCTACACCAGTCAAAAGCAACTGGGTATAATTTCTGCTCCATCTGCAAAGCCTTGTATGTGTACACTGTGGGATATGGGGGTAGTGGTTGATGGGCGGTAAAAGCGTGGCAGTTTTTTTTACCTGTTGATCCTTCTTTTATTTGTCAACTTCCAAGAGGAATGGAAGCCGACGATTTAACTCTTTCCCAAAACAGTTATATTCAATGTACGCCCGGAATGATAACTGTCACACTGATTCTGTTGTCAAACAAACTGACAAGTCATTAAACGCCTGGTGCCATAACTGATCACATGGTAACTGCAGATCAAAGACAGGCTAAGATGGCAGTTTCCTTGACTGTAAGGCTACGTTCACACTAGCGTTGTGTGCAGGCAGCAGAGAGGCGTTTGGGAAGCGTTTTTACCGCTTCCCAAACGCCTCTGCCAAATCTGCACATTACATATGGTGCTGTTCTAACGGGAGCGTTTGCGTCGCGTTGCGGCAAAACAGACGTCTCTGGTCGAGTCAGGAGGCTTTGAGGCCTCCTATTCTCGTCTATGGTGCCGCTCCGCAAATGCCCGGCCGGCGTTTGCGGTGCTGTTGCGGGGCGTTTGCGGAGCGGTAACACCACTCAAACTGTATTATAGGCGTTTGTGGGGCGTTATTAACGCTCGGCAAACGCCTAGCAACCGCCACTAAACCGCGCATGCGGCGTTTGCGGAGCGTTTGCCGAGCATTAAAAAACGCTCCGCAAATGCCGGACCAACGCTTGCCAAACGCTATAGGGGCGTTTGGCAAGCGTTGGTAAAACAGCCAAGTGTGAACGAGCCCTTAAGGATAGGAGCTGTGCCGCAAAAATGGCAGAGGGTTGAGACAGACCATTAACACTCATGGGTGCTTCTAATAATCAGCTTTTTTTTATTAACCTAAATCCTTTATCTGAAAAGGAAAAAAAATGTTATTGTAACTGATTTAAAAAGTGTTACCTGGAGTTTGGCTTTAGTTTTTAGTCAGTTATGTAAAGTCTACTAGTCCATCTGACACAACTTCCTCCAGGCAATGCTGCTGTCCAAGGGTGTCTCTCTTGCTCCTTCATAGAGTGGAGACACCCTAAGACAGGAAGTGTGTCACTGGCCAGATCAGCGGGTGGAAAAACCAAACTATAAGCAGAAAACAAATGCAGCCACCATATATAAGAATTAGTAAACTGAAAATATATACATTTTTTTAATTTTTAAATTAGATACAGAAGTCCTGATATGTGTGTGTATATATATATTTGCTGTTGTTCCCAGTTGCTTCCACTTTGTTACAATACCACTAACAGTTGACCGTGGAATATTTAGTAGCAAGGAAATGTCACGGATGGACTTATTGCACAGGTTGCAACCTATCATGGTACCACGCTTGAATTCACTGAGCTCCTGAGAGTGACCCATTGTTTCACAAATGTTTGTAGAAGCAGTCTGTATGCCTAGGTGCTTGATTTTATACACCTGTGGCCATGGAGGTGATTGGAACATCTGAATCCAGTGATTTGGAGGGGTGTCCCGATACTTTTGGAAAGTAACTCTGGCTCAGACCCTCTGCTCCCTGCTCACCACTTTCACTTGTAAACACAGTGGTCCATCTTCTGTGTTAGGTGACAGCTTGTCTCCCAGCAGCTCCCACAGATCTGATCTCCTGAGCAGCTCCCACTGGGTGAAGGACAGGGACAAGGGTTCTGCAGGTGCCCGGGGTGCAGTGCAGTCATGGGAAAGAGGGGTCGCGTGGTAGGCCACCATACTGCAGCTCAGTTTCAGGGTCTTGGCAAACTTCTTATAGCCTAGGCCATCTTTATGTAGAGCAACAATTCTTTTTTTCAGATCCTCAGAGAGTTCTTTGCCATGAGGTGCCATGTTGAACTTCCAGTGACCAGTCTGAGAGAGTGAGAGCGATAACACCAAATTACACACACCTGCTCCCCATTCACACCCGAGACCTTGTAACACTAATGAGTCACATGACACCAGGGAGGGAAAATGGGTAATTGGGCCCAATTTGGACATTTTCACTTAGGGGTGTACTCACTTTTGTTGCCAGCGGTTTAGACATTAATGGCTGTGTGTTGAGTTATTTTGAGGGGACAACGAATTTACACTGTTATACAAGCTGTACACTCACTACTTTACATTGTAGAAAAGTGTCATATCTTCAGTGTTGTCACATGAAAAGGTAGAATAAAATTTTCACAAAAATGTGAGGGGTGTACTCACTTCTGTGAGATCTTGTATATATTTATATACAGTCAGGTCCATAAATATTGGGACATCGACACAAGTCTAACATTTTTGGCTCTATACACCACCACAATGGATTTGAAATGAAACAAACAAGATGTGCTTTAACTGCAGACTGTCAGCTTTAATTTGAGGGTATTTACATCAAAATCAGGTGAACGGTGTAGGAATTACAACAGTTTGCATATGTGCCTCCCACTTGTTAAGGGACCAAAAGTAATGGGACAGAATAATAATCATAAATCAAACTTTCACCTTTTAATACTTGGTTGCAAATCCTTTACACTCAATTACAGCCTAAAGTTTGGAACGCATAGACATCACCAGGCGCTGGGTTTCTTCCCTCGTGATGCTCTGCCAGGCCTCTACTGCAATTGTCTTCAGTTCCTGCTTGTTCTTGGGGCATTTTCCCTTCAGTTTTGTCTTCAGCAACTGAAATGCATGCTCAATCGGATTCAGGTCAGGTGATTGACTTGGCCATTGCATAACATTCCACTTCTTTCCCTTAAAAAACTCTTTGGTTGCTTTTGCAGTATGCTTTGGGTCATTGTCCATCTGCACTGTGAAGCGGTGTCCAATGAGTTCTGAAGCATTTGGCTGAATATGAGCAGATAATATTGCCCGAAACACTTCAGAATTCATCCTGCTGCTTTTGTCAGCAGTCACATCATCAATAAATACAAGAGAAGCAGTTCCATTGGCAGCCATACATGCCCACGCCATGACACTACCACCACCATGCTTCACTGATGAGGTGGTATGCTTAGGATCATGAGCAGTTCCTTTCCTTCTCCATACTCTTCTCTTCCCATCACTCTGGTACAAGTTGATCTTGGTCTCATCTGTCCATAGGATGTTGTTCCAGAACTGTGAAGGCTTTTTTAGATCTCATTTGGCAAACTCTAATCTGGCCTTCCTGTTTTTGAGGCTCACCAATGGTTTCCATCTTGTGGTGAACCCTCTGTATTCACTCTGGTGAAGTCTTCTCTTGATTGTTGACTTTGACACACATACACCTACCTCCTGGAGAGTGTTCTTGATCTGGCCAACTGCTGTGAAGGGTGTTTTCTTCACCAGGAAAATAATTCTTCGGTCATCCACCACAGTTGTTTTCCGTGGTCTTCCGGGTCTTTTGGTGTTGCTGAGCTCACTGGTGCGTTCTTTCTTTTTAAGAATGTTCCAAACTGTTGTTTTGGCCACGCCTAATGTTTTTGCTATCTCTCTGATGGGTTTGTTTTGTTTTTTCAGCCTAATGATGGCTTGCTTCACTGATAGTGACAGCTCTTTGGATCTCATCTTGAGAGTTGACAGCAACAGATTCCAAATGCAAATAGCACACTTGAAATGAACTCTGGACCTTTTATCTGCTCATTGTAATTGGGATAATGAGGGAATAACACACACCTGGCCATGGAACAGCTGAGAAGCCAATTGTCCCATTACTTTTGGTCCCTTAACAAGTGGGAGGCACATATGCAAACTGTTGTAATTCCTACACCGTTCACCTGATTTGGATGTAAATACCCTCAAATTAAAGCTGACAGTCTGCAGTTAAAACACATCTTGTTTGTTTCATTTCAAATCCATTGTGGTGGTGTATAGAGCCAAAAATGTTAGAATTGTGTCGATGTCCCAATATTTATGGACCTGACTGTATATATAGTGTTTGTTTTAATATTATTACAGGTGTTTAGTTATTACAGGTGGACCTCAAAAGAATGAACCTTTCCCTTAATACCCAATGTGGAGTCGAGATTATTGTGTGTCTTGGATTAGTGAGTTTTTTTGATTTCAATAATTCCACCTTTTCCTTTGAAGTGTTAAAGCCAGGGAAAAATATCTTCCCTTGGAGTGAGGCTCCCCCTGCACTGCAAGAGTTAGATGCTCAGTAATGTTTGGGGGACCATAAAAAGCATCTCTGCTCCTCTGTGCTTTGATGGTGGACTGTCTCTTCATATCATCATATCCAGTGCAGGAACTTATACTTGATGACATTCGAGGACCTGTGACTGCACAGGGAAGAAGAGAGTGCAGAGACCAGTCTAGCAGCACTGAGAGAGCCTGCGGGAGTGGAGGATCGGGTAAAGTAAAAGTGCTTTTTCTGTTCCTCTAGATATAATCCAGTTTTTACCTTTCCAGTGCAGGGGAAGCCCCACTGCAATAAAGGATTTTTGTTTTCCCTGGAGTTCAGCTTTCAAAGCAAAACATTTTGTGTTAGGTAGAATAGGTAATGTTTATAACCCTTTATCAAGTTATTTTTGCTGTCAGTGTTATGCTAAAAAGATTTCCCTCCACCTCCTTTCATGAAGATGCCACAAGAAGTGAGAGGAATCTCCTGAGGGAAATGTCCATCTAAGACAGTTGTTACCAAAACACATGACCTCATTGTAGGATTTCTCCACAGCTTTTGCTCTCATGACAACCATAAAATTTAGGATTTACCCTTACTTTCGTTTTCAGGGCCAAAAACTTTGTAGAGGTTCTAAACCTTCTCTACTCTATCCAAAACTGAAAAAGGTTACATTCATTTGATGTCAGCAGCCTGCAATACTATTTTTGCAATTATTATTCATATTTTATCCTGTGATTTTATGTCTATGGTTACAAATTCTAGTGTTCTTTCATCTGTAAGTTTCCATGTAGTAGTACAACCTTGTCAGATTCTTCTTACCTTTTGGTTAGATTTGGGATATCTCTGGAAGCAGAAAAGACTCTGAGAAGTGATGAGCATTCATTATGTCATAAGCATTCATTATGTGCCATGACATGTTTTAAATAAGATATTTGATTTCTTCTTCATGTTTCATTTTAATTAACTATTTTACCCCTTTGAACTTACTACCTTGGTTTCCAAATGAGATGCAAAAGTTGCACTCATCAGAAAAGAGGACTTTGGACCACTGAGCAACAGACCAGGTCTGTTTTTCTTTAGCCCAGGTAAGACGCTTCTGATGTTGTTTGTTCAGGAGCTGCTTGACAAGAGGAAGCCCATGTTCAGGATCCGTCTGTGTGTGGTGGCTCTTGATGCACTGACTCCAGCCTCAGTCCACTCCTTGTGAAAGTCCCCAACACTTTTGAATGGCCTTTTCCTGACAATCCTCTCCAGGCTGCGGTCATCTCTGCTGCTTGTGCACCTTTTTCTTCCACACTTTTCCCTTCCACATAACTTTCTATTAATGTGCTTTGATACAGCACTTTGGGAACATCCAACTTCTTTTGCAATTACCTTTTGAGGCTTTCCCTCCTTATGGAGGGTGTCAATGATGGTTTTCTGCACAACTGTCAGGTCAGCAGTCTTTCCCATGATTGTGATTCCTACTGATCCAGACTGAGAGACCATTTAAAGGCTCAGGAACCCTTTGCAGGTGTTATAGCTTAATTAGCTGATTAGAGTGGGACACTTTCAGCTGGGAATATTGCACCTTTTCACAATATTCAAATTTTCTGAGATTGTGGATTTGGGGTTTTCATGAGCTGTAAGCCATAATCATCACAATTATGACAAATCACAGCTTGAACTATCTTGCTTTGCATGTAATGAGTCTATCTCATATATTAGTTTCACCTTTTAAGTTGCAATACTGAAATAAATGAACTTTTGCACGATATTCTAATTTTTTGAGTTTCACCTGTATTTTTGGAGTAGGTCTTATTTTTTTAAATGTCAAGGTGCGCACAGGGGGTGCAGGCCATTGTGGATGAGGGTTACTATGGAGAGGGCCGGCTGATGACAGTTGTGAGCTGCAGTCAGGTGTTGCAGGGGTGACTTGACAGGTGAGTTTCAGACAGGATGCAGGGTTTTCAGACGTGGGATGCAGAGCTGAGCTGTGGCCAGGGGGTGCAGAGCTGAGCTGTGGCCAGGGGGTGCAGAGCTGAGCTGTGGCCAGGGGGTGCAAAGGTGGGTTTCAACTCAGCTCACCTCTGCACCCCCCCAGCCGCAGCTCACCTATGCACTTTGTCTGCAACTCACCTGACTCAATTTACCTCTCCAACACCTGACTGCAGCTCACCTTTGCACATCCTCCCCTTCCCCTCCACTGCTCTCATATGGTTAGCTAGCTTTGCAAAACACAGCTGTCAGCAGCCGGCCCCTCTCTATAGTAACTCCTGTTTTGGGTCCTATCTTCCCACACAGTGCACCAAGTGCACATACTCACCGCTCCACCTCTTCCCCACTGGTCGGTGATCACCCCTGGGGCATCGGCTTCCATGCATTAGGCTGCAGGAGGAGATGCCCCGCCCCTAAACACACTGCATACTGCACCCGCAGATATCTGTTCCTTCCCTGTCCCACAGTAAGTACAGAGGTAGGGAGGTTCTGTGGGAGCAGATGGTGCTGTCACTTCAGCTGCGCTTCTGTGTTTATAAGAGATAGTAGATATGTGTGTGCGCAGGGCCAGCGCCGGAGCTGGCAGAATGGCGTTCCACCATGTTCCGGTTGAAAAAAAGCCCGGATCACAACTAGGTCTTATTTTCGGTATAGGTCTTATACTTTAGCAATTCCCAAAAATAGCACTAGGTCTTATTTTCGGGGTAGGTCTTATTTTACAGGAAACAGGGTATGTACTTCCAGAGACAAAAGCTTTTAAAGTAGCCAGTATTTCTTTTCTTCAGCTGGCTCCTGGCCATCTTGTAAAAGTAATTTGGGTGGCTGTATAGCTGCCGGATCATTTTTAACCGCTTCCCTACCGCCCTGTAGCAGAATTACTGCTACAGGTCGGCAAAGCTGCACAAAATCACGTATATATATGTGACTTTGCATTTCCAGGTAGGGGGGCACATGCGTGCCACCCTACCCATGCCACCATTGGCGGGTACAGCTGTCGACCACTAGGTCTCAGCCAGAGATTCCCTGCCGGCACCCAGTGATCGCTGAGGAACACTGAGAGGGGAGAGGTCTGTATGTAAACAATACAGATCTCTCCCCTGTCAGCACCAGCATGCTGCTTTGTATTGCTCCGCATAGCAGAGCAATACAAAGCAGCATGCTTGCACGGTAAAACACACACAGCACACAGTTAACCCTTTGATCGCCCCAGATATTAACCCCATTCCTGCCCAGTGTCATTAGTACAGTGTCAGTGCTTTTTATTAGCACTGATCACTGTATTAGTGTCATTGGGGATGACAGTCAATTCCCCCCCAGTGTCAGAATGCCTGCCGCAGTCCCGCTTTAAGTCGCTGATCGCCGCCATTACTAGTATAAAAAAAAAATTCCAGTATATATACCACCATTTGTAGACACTTTAACTTTCTCTTAAACCAATTAATTTACATGTATTGGGATTTTTTTTAGCAAAGACATGTAGCAGAATACATTTTGGCCTAAATTTATTCCTAAATTAGATTTTTAAAACATTTTTTTACTGGACATGTTTTATAGCAAACATATCCTCAACCACCCGCAGTTGAATCATGCTGCTCTCGTGAGATGTGCAGGACTGCCTCTCATTCTGAATGGCACTCTGACGCATCTCAGCCCGCGGCACGATTGCAGGTGCAGGAACTGCAGGAAAACCACATGGTCAAAAAGACCATGTGATTTCCCTGTGGCTGCATTTTCAGAAAGGTGCATGCACCTTTTTTTCCTGCGGGAGATGTGGCACATCAGCCCATTCAAATGAATGGGCTGTCGTACCCGAGCAAACGTGGGCCACATGGCCCACAATAGTGTGAATCGAGGGTTAGCACAGTAAGGCAAAGTCTTTGGTGGGTACTTCTGTGCATTGCTCCATCTGGTACAATACACATTCTGCTTCAGTAATTAGGGGCCCCCAGTGGGTTTTAGGGAACATGCTGCAAAAATTTTATTTGGACACCTGTGTGCATGTGTAAAAGAAGCCAGTCTAGATGAGAAATAAACAATACAATCTGTTTTAATTCTGTCATTTACAGCAGAGCATTACTGATATAGGAGAAATGATCCCCAGACTCTTTATATTATTGTGTTGATTTTAAAGCTGTTCCTTATTTCTTTCAGCTTGGTCAGCGGCAGTCTGTGGGACTTGCAAGTAGTTTTGCCAAATCAGTGGTGAATGTAGCGGACACTGTAAGTATAACCTACTCTATTACAATGTGATTGCCATTGTCAGTCTGAAGACCCTTGGGAGCCCTGCCTGTGAAATCATTCAAATCAAGTACCAGGATTTCTAATATGGTCTATCCAGAAGCATTCACAAGGGGCAGGAAGTGATAGGAAATTTCTGCAACAGGGACGCAGACAAAAAACATTTGGAAGGGTACAACTTCAAGCATTGGGGGTTATTTACTAAACCTGGAGAGTGCAAAATCTATTGCCGCTGTGTATGGTAGCCAATCAGCTTCTAACTTCAGCTTGCTCAATTAAGCTTTGGCAATAAAACCTGGAAGCTGATTGCAGAATAAATTCTCCAGCGCTCCAAGGATCAAATGCCACAGGAAAGCCAAGGGAACCAGGACCAAATTTGCCTATGGATAGACTTTCGGAGATGGGGAATATCAACAACTGAAAAAAAAGCGAACAGGAGGCACACACACCTAGTGCATTATCCAAGGTTTATTATAGTATAAAAAGGGATGAAAAAATACTTAAAAACATAGCATAAATGTACAGCTAACTGACGCGTTTCGGGGATGAGTCCCTTTCCTCAGCTCTGAGGAAAGGGACTCATCCCTGAAACGCGTCAGCTGACCACACTGCTCAGCTCTGAGGAAAGGGACTCGTCTCCGGAACGCACCAGCTAGCCCACCACACTGACAGTCGGACACCCCACCGTTGTTATGGCCATCTCCACCGTTCTACTAAGCTTTACATTTATGCTATGTTTATGCGTATTTTTTCATCCCTTTTTATACTATAATATATTGCTCTTTTTTTCTCTTTCTTTTTGAGAGGCATTTTGTACTCCTCAGGGCTGAATGACCCTTAAGTTTGCTTTTAGGAAGCCCAATATTGTGTACATCCAGTTGCTTCAGACTGTTCCCTGTGGAGAATTTCATATCACAAATTTTCCTGTATTGAATCTAATATATATGTATGTTGCCCTGGAACTGCATTGTGTCTTTTGCTGTACCAAAAAAAAAAAAAAGGAGCAATATAAACAAATATATTAATACACTGTAATCCAGTGGCCAACAGCATCTTTATCGAGGGCCAATTCACGCCACAATTTCTGTGTTTCGGGTTTGTTTCTGCTTTCATGTTTTTGATGCGTTCCGGTGCATTTTTTATGTGTTACAGTGTGTTTTTCCCCTCTTTCCTTACCTCAGTTAAGGACATGTGCATTCTTGATGCACTTTTCTGCGTTCCAGATGCGTTTCATACAGAAAATATATAACATGTTCTACTTTTGTTGACTGCAAGGGAACACACTGCACTGGTGTGAACTAGGGCCATTGGAATCCATGTTAAACACTGCCCATGCATTTTTGATGCAGAATAAAAAATTAGTTTAAAAAAAGTGTTAAAAAACAGATGTTTTGGTTGCAGATAGTTGCAATCATATGTGAAATCACGTTACATTATAGGCAGTCAAATGCACGCCTGCAAGAAAAAAAGTACTGGCCGTCAACTTCCCCTCACAGCTACTCCAACACATGCCTGTTGAAAAACGACTACTGTCCTCCAACCTCCCCTTACAGCCAGTCTAATGCATGTCTGCATAAAAAGACTACTGGTGTCCAACCTCTCCTCACAGCTGGTCCAATGCACACCTGCAGGAAGAGACTACCGGCCTCCAACCTCCCCTCACAGCCGGTCCAACGCATGCTTGCAGAAAAAGACTACTGGCCTCCAACCTCCCCTGACAGCTGATCCAACACACACCTGCACAAAAAGACTGCCATCCTCCAATCTCCCCTCACAGCCAGTCAAACGCAATCCTACAAAAGAGAATACCGGCCTCCAACCTCCCTTCACAGCCAGTCCAACGCATGTCTGCAGAAAAAGACTACCTGCCTCCAACCCCCCCTCACAGCCAATCCAACGCACACCTTCAGAAAAAGACTACCGGCCTCCAGCCTTCCCTCACAGCCGGTCCAACACATGCCTACAAAAGAGACTACTGGCCTCCAACCTCCCCTCACAGCTGGGCAACACACACCTGTAGAAAAAAGACTACCGGTCTTCAACCTCCCCTTACAGCCAGTCCAATGCACGCCTGCAAAAAAAGACTACTGGTCTCTAACCTCCTCTCAGAACCGGTCCAACGCACGCCTGTAGAAAAAGACTACCAGCCTCTAACCACCCCTCACAGCTGGTCCAACGCACGCATGTAAAAAATGACTACCGGCCTCCAACCTCCCATCACAGCCGGTCCAACGCATGCCTATAGAAAAAGACTACCAGCCTCCAACTTCCCCTCATAGCCCCTCCAAAACATGCTTGCAGAAAAGACTACTGGCCTCCAACCTTCCAACGCACGCCCACAGAAAGAGACTACCGGCCTCCAACCTCCCCTCACAGCCGGTCCACCGCATGCCTGCAGAAAACAGAAAAAGACTACCAGCCTCCAACCTCCCCTCACAACCGGTCCAATGCATGCCTACAGAATAAAACTACCTGCCTCCAACCTCCCCACACAGCCAGTCCAACGCGATCCTGCAGAAAAAGACTACCGGTCTCCAACCTCCCCTTACAGCTGGTCCAACGCACTCCTTCAGAAAAAGACTACCGGCCTGCAACCTCCCCTCATAGCCAATCCAGCACACGCCACAGAAAAAGACTACCTGCCTCCAACTTCCCCTCACAACCGGTCCAACGCACGTCCATAGAAAAAGACTACCGGCCTGCAACCTCCCCTCACAGCTGATCCAGCACACGCCTATAGATAAAGACTACTGGCCTCCAACCTCCTCTCACAGCCCATCCAGCACACGCCTACAGATAAAGACTACAGGCCTCCAACCTCCCCTCACAGCCAGTCCAACATGCCTGCAGAAAAAAGTACCATTACCCACTGCTGACTTCTGTGGTCACCAACAGTACATCTCCTGTTGGTGAAGAGAGCTGGTGGTATTGCTGTCTTGTCTGTTTTTTTTTTTTTCATCTGGGATGAATGGGGGTTCTTCTGCAGAGGAAGTTTATGACACCTGTGGTCTTTTTATTTCTCCCCAACTACTGCTTGTGAAAGAGAACCCTCAATAAGCATTCTGCTACTCCTTTGTTAATTTTGTCTCCAGCACTTCATCGATTTCTTCCATCTTCATCTGTGTTTCCAGGTTTATCGGTGGGCACTTACTAAAAGTCACTTTTGGGTGGAGTCTCAATGTGAATGTCACACTCTGGTGGAGTCTCAATGTGAATGTTACATTCTGGTGGAGTCTCAATGTGAACGTCACATTCTGGTGGAGTCTCAATGTGAATGTCACATTCTGGTGGATTTACAATTTCTTCCAACTTTCTGGCCATCCTCTCTCCCAGCACAGCTGCGCCCTTCCTATTTCAGTGCAGTCCATCCCTGCTATAGAGTCAGAAACTGACCGAAAAGTCAACCCAATTCTCCAAGAACTCATATCCCTCTTCCTCGCACCAGTTCTTCAACCACTTGTTAAGCTCCTTAATCTATTGCTGCTTCTTTGGTGTCGCTCCATGTAAAGGCAAGAATTCTGAAAATACTCCCTTGGAAGTCCTTTTCTTCAATATAGCTCCTAAATCCCTAAATTCATTTTGTAGGACTCTCCATCGTCCTCTAACTTTGCCATTGGTATCAATATGTACCATGACAGCTGGATCCTGCGCAGCCCCAGCCAACAATCTGTCCATCCAATCTACAATGCCCCCAACCTGAGCACCCGGTAAACAACATACTGTTCGGCGACTAGGGTCTTTGTGACAGATTGCTCTCTCTGTCCCTCTAATCATTGAGTCCCCTACTACTACTATCTGCCAATGCTTTCCTGTAACATTGCCCCCATCTTCACTGGAGGAGATGTTCCCCTGATTTCCCTGGCATTTTGGTGGAGTTTCAACTTAAACGTCAGACTCTGGTGGCATCGCAACATGAACATCACAGTCTTGTGGAGTCGAAACTTCAACGTCACAATCTTGTGGAGTCGAAACTTCAACGTCACAATCTTGTGGAGTCGCAGCGTGAACGTCACACTCTTGTGGAGTCGAAACTTCAACGTCACACTCTGGTGGAGTCGCAGCGTGAACGTCACACTCTGGTGGAGTCGCAGCGTGAACGTCACACTCTGGTGGAGTCGCAGCGTGAACGTCACACTCTGGTGGAGTCGCAGCGTGAACGTCACACTCTGGTGGAGTCGCAGCGTGAACGTCACACTCTGGTGGAGTCGCAGCGTGAACGTCACACTCTGGTGGAGTCGCAGCGTGAACGTCACACTCTGGTGGAGTCGCAGCGTGAACGTCACACTCTTGTGGAGTCGCAACGTGAACGTCACACTCTTGTGGAGTCGCAACGTGAACGTCACACTCTTGTGGAGTCGCAACGTGAACGTCACACTCTGGTGTAGTCGCAACGTGAACGTCACACTCTGGTGGAGTCGCAACGTGAACGTCACACTCTGGTGGAGTCGCAACGTGAACGTCACACTCTGGTGGAGTCGCAACGTGAACGTCACACTCTGGTGGAGTCGCAACGTGAACGTCACACTCTGGTGGAGTCGCAACGTGAACGTCACACTCTGGTGGAGTCGCAACGTGAACGTCACACTCTGGTGGAGTCGCAACGTGAACGTCACACTCTTGTGGAGTCGCAACGTGAACGTCACACTCTGGTGGAGTCGCAACGTGAACGTCACACTCTGGTGGAGTCGCAACGTGAACGTCACACTCTGGTGGTGTCGCAACGTGAACGTCACACTCTGGTGGAGTCGCAACTTGAACATCACACTCTGGTGGAGTCGCAACGTGAACGTCACACTCTGGTGGCGTCGCAACGTGAACGTCACACTCTGGTGGCGTCGCAACGTGAACGTCACACTCTGGTGGAGTCGCAACGTGAACGTCACACTCTGGTGGAGTCGCAACGTGAACGTCACACTCTTGTGGAGTCGAAACTTCAACGTCACAATCTTGTGGAGTCGAAACTTCAACGTCACACTCTTGTGGAGTCGAAACTTCAACGTCACACTCTGGTGGAGTCGCAGCGTGAACGTCACACTCTGGTGGAGTCGCAGCGTGAACGTCACACTCTGGTGGAGTCGCAGCGTGAACGTCACACTCTGGTGGAGTCGCAGCGTGAACGTCACACTCTGGTGGAGTCGCAGCGTGAACGTCACACTCTGGTGGAGTCGCAACGTGAACGTCACACTCTGGTGGAGTCGCAACGTGAACGTCACACTCTTGTGGAGTCGCAACGTGAACGTCACACTCTGGTGGAGTCGCAACGTGAACGTCACACTCTGGTGGAGTCGCAACGTGAACGTCACACTCTGGTGGTGTCGCAACGTGAACGTCACACTCTGGTGGAGTCGCAACTTGAACATCACACTCTGGTGGAGTCGCAACGTGAACGTCACACTCTGGTGGCGTCGCAACGTGAACGTCACACTCTGGTGGAGTCGCAACGTGAACGTCACACTCTGGTGGAGTCGCAACGTGAACGTCACACTCTGGTGGAGTCGCAACGTGAACGTCACACTCTGGTGGAGTCGCAACGTGAACATCACACTCTAGTGGAGTCGCAACTTGAACATCACACTCTGGGGGAGTCTCAATGTGAACATCACATTCTGGTGGATTTACAATTTCTTCCAACTTTCTGGCCATCCTCTCTCCCAGCACAGCTGCGCCCTTCCTATTTAAGTGCAGTCCATCCCTGCTATAGAGCCAGAAACTGACCGAAAAGCCAACCCAATTCTCCAGGAACTCAAATCCCTTTTCCTTGCACCAGTTCTTCAACCACTTGTTAAACTCCTTAATCTCCTGCTGCTTCTTTGTTGTCGCTCCAGGTAAAGGCAAGATTTCTGAAAATACTTCCTTGGAAGTCCTTTTCTTCAATACAGCTCCTAAATCCCTGAATTAATTTTTTAGGACTCTCTATCTTCCTCTAACTATGTCATTGGTACCAATATGTACCATGACAGCTGGATCGTCTCCAACCCCAGCCAACAATCTGTCCATCTAATCTACAATGCCCCCAACCTGAGCACCCGGTAAACAACATACTGTTTGGCGACTTGGGTCTTTGTGACAGATTGCCCTCTCTGTCCCCTACTACCACTATCTGCCTATTCTTTCCTGTAACATTGCCCCCATCTTCACTGGAGGAGATGTTCCCCTGATTCCCCTGGCATTTTGGTGGAGTCGCAACTTGAACGTCACACTCTGGTGTCGCCACAGCGTAAACGTCACACTCTGGTGGAGTCGCAACATGAACATCACACTCTGGTGGAATCTCAACTTGGACGTCACACTCTGCTGGTGTCGCAACTTGAACGTCACACTCTGGTGGAGTCGCAACTTGAACGCCACACTCTGGTGGAGTCGCAACTTGAACGTCACACTCTGGTGTCGCCACAGCGTAAACGTCACACTCTGGTGAAGTCGCAACATGAACGTCACACTCTGGTCGAGTCGCAACGTGAACATCACACTCTGGTGGAATCTCAACTTGGACGTCACACTCTGGTGGAGTCGCAACTTGAACGTCACACTCTGGTGGAGTCGCAACTTGAACGTCACACTCTGGTGGAGTCGCAACTTGAACGTCACACTCTTGTGGAGTCGCAACTTGAACATCACACTGTGGTGGAGTCGCAACTTGAACATCACACTCTGCTGGAGTCGTGACATGAGCGTCACACTCTGGAGGAGTTGCAATATGAATGTCACAATCTGGTGGAGTCGCAACTTGAACGTCACAATCTAGCGGAGTTTCAATACGAACATCACATTCTGGTGGACTCGCAACGTGCGCATCACAATCTGGTAGAGTCGCAACTTGAACATCACAGTTTGGTGGAGTCGCAACTCGAACATCACAGTTTGGTGAAGTCGCAACTCAAACGTCACAATCTGGTGGAGTCGCAATGTGAACATCACATTCTGGTGGAGTTGCAATGTGAACATCACATTCTATTGTAAAACGCTATTGTAAAGCGCTTCGCAAACTATTGGCGCTATATAAATCCTGTATAATAATAATAATAATTCTGGTGGAGTCGCAATGTGATGTTCAAAATCTGAAGGACTCGCTCACTGGGGCGGGCTTGCCATGTGAGCTGTGTCTGTGGTTATTGCCGTCTTCATCTGCAATAAAAAAAGGAATCAGATTTAGCACCTTCATCTACATTTCATATATTTTTTCATACAACATCAAATTATAGAGAAAAAAGTTCAAAACACCAATGCCAGGAACAAGAAACCTGACATGACAGGGAGGACTGTTGTTGGCCTTCGTATAAAAATGCTGGTTGCCTGGCAATCATGTCGACCCATTAAAATTCAGTGACTCAGGAAACCGGCAACAAGTAGAGGCTTTGTTAACTGGCAGTTTTACCCAAAGAGTGTGTCATTTATCAGCCCGGAGATCAGACCCACTATCGGGGGTCATACACTGGCCTGACAGCAGCTGATATGTTTGCATTGGCAAGGTGAGAAACCAAATGACTTATGTTGTAGTAATATGTACAGTATGTATGGTTTTCCTATGTTATTATGTTTTATAGATATTTATACTGTTTCTTCAGTTTCTGTATATTACTTATGCTTAACACCTTCCTGCCCTTTAACAGGATCTTAAACCCAAGGATGGGGGGGGGGGTGAGACGGGACAAGAGGGACCAGCCAATTAGAGAACTAATTCCCAATCATTGGTAGAGACCAAGAGCTGGTCACTGTGCTATCTGCATAGAAAGCTCTTCTGCTCATGGATGAATATGTGCGGTGTGAGGGTGTTAAAGCCCGTCCCCTTTACGCTGCACATATGCATACTGGCAACTGTCCCGGATTTGCATGGGCAGTCATGCTATTTTGTATGCTGTCCTGCCATGGCTCAGTCCCATCATATGTCCCAGGATTAGTTCTGGGAGGGGGGGGTACATGCAGCCACCCTGTGCAGGTGTAATCTCTGCCTGAGAGTGAGGCGCTGCCAGAGGAGGAGGAGGAGAGTGCTTTGCTGGATCGGAGAAGATACTGCCGGGGAAAGGGATAACAAATGCTCGTTGTGATCTTGATATCATATTAGGGTCAACACCATGAGGTGAGCATTTGACGCTGCATGTACAACAAGGACAATACTGGAAGGACAACGTGGAAAGTGTTTACAACACATTGGTGGTGACTGTTTCTTCACAGAATAATATGGACTTTATTATTTGATTGTATATTGTATGATTTGCACTACATCTTTATGGTCATATTTGTAAGGTGAGGGGGCCCTGCCAGGTAGGCTGTACAGGGCTCCATGATTTCTATTGGCAGCCCTGCTGCTCTCTGTGTACTCCCCCCACACACACACTTGCAGTCTCCAGTGCTCACTGATGGCACTGTTAAAGTGGTTCTAAAGCCTAACCAGTTTTTTACCCTAATGCATTGTTGCATTAATGTAAAAATATGTTTAGGCATCGGTATTGGCCCCTCCCCCTCCTTATACTTACCAGAGCTCTCATTCGATCCAACACTGTGCACGTCCGCAGCTCTTCTCTCCCTTCATTTCCCGGTCTCATAGGCTTTGCTGGGGCACTGGGAGCGTTTGGCTCCCACTGTAGTCAGTCACTGCTGTCTGTGTCAATAGACATAGACTGCAAGGCTCAGGAGTGAGCCCGCACGAATGCCCCCCATGGGAAGCGGTTTCCAACTGGGGGCACTAGCCAGAGAGGCCTAAGGAGAGGAGGTTCAGGGCCGCTCTGTGCAATTCCATTGCACAGATCAGGTGTGTATAGACATGTTTGATATTTTAAAAAATCTTTTAAAATAGAGCGCAGGGTGCGCTCTCTCAGCACAGCATTAGCATTAGTACACATATATGCGGCCTCTTGGTGTTAAAGCTCACCCGCCAAGAGGCCGCATATATGTGTATGGCCAGCGGGAAGAAGAAGGATGGCTTTGGTTTACTGGTAAGCCTCGGGTGTAGACATTTTGGAAAAAACTACTTGTCCATGGACTAAATTGGTATCCTAATCTACTTGTCCCTCATGACAATCTACTTGTCTTGATAAAAATAAATACATTTTAACCCAAAACGTATTTAAATCTGAGGTGCTTTAAGTAATGTCTGGGGCTTTTAAAAACGAAAGGGGCTTTATGGCGACTTAAACGTTTAATATTTTTAACATTGCGCTGTATATCTCCTCCTCCCCTCCCTGCCTGTCTCCAGCACCTCACCCGGGGACTAGCAGGGAGGGGAGAGACCTTGCAGTGTAATGAGCACCGACTGGCTGCTCCTCAGGAAAGGTGAGTGTCAGGCTTATCCTTTATCCCTTTCGCTGCCATTTTTTGCACGTTTAAAAAATCATTTAAGGTCTGAAGATTACACAAAACCCAAACATTATATATTTTCTAAAATCAGAGACCCTAGAGAATAAAATAGAGATAGTTCCAATTTTGTATGTCACACAATATTATTATAGAGGTTTTCAGTAAAACATACACTTAAATTCATTTTAAGGCACAAAAAGCAATAAATTATCCAATTTTTTTGTAAAATATAAGATACGAGGTTGCATCGAGTAAACAGATATCCAGCATGTCAAACCTTAAATTTGTGTGGCTCGTGAAAAGGCAACAAACTTCAGTACCCTATATTTTATATAAGTGACGCTTTTAAAGCCCCTTGTAGGTCATCCGTTTAGTGTTATGGAGGAGGTCTGGTGCTAGAGTTATTGCTCTCATCCTGGCGTGCGCGGCAATATGTAACGTGTATTACAATCGTCGTTTTTATGTGTAGGCGCCCCAGCGTGTGCTTTTACTTTTGTTCGTGTGTGCATACATATGTGGGGGTGGGGGGCCTTGAAAAATTGAGGGGGGGGGGGTTTATGCGTGGGTGTAACTTACATTTAAAAATAAATAAATAAATCTTTTACTTAACTTTTTTTTTGTTATCGCATAGGGGACAAAAAGTCCCCTATGTGATTATTTTTTGGTGACAGGTTCTCTTTTTTGAGACACGCAGGGTCTAAAAGACCCTGCATGTCTCCCCTATACTACAATGAATGTAATACAGTGCACATCGCACCACATTACATTCTTTCCCAGTCTTGATGGCCAGGAATCTGGCAATGGGGACTCGGAAGTGACGTCACATCACTTCCGGGTCAGGACAAGAAGGGAAGGGGCGGCGGCTGGCACTATGAGCTCTTTCTGAACCCAAGACAAACCGACAGTAATGACCAGTAGTACTTGTAATATGTCTGCCTGATTTTAACTGTCAGCTTGTGTGTAGGGGAATGGGGCCCCATTCACACAGCTGCATCGTATTTGTTGCATCTTTTTTTCTACCTGCGACAAATGTGCAATAAGAGGCTCTTTTTCCAGCATTGATCTCCATTAATAAATATGCTAATTTTCATATACTTAGCAAACGTAGGGGTCTATTTATGAACGTTTTACCCAAGATTCACATTTTTTTTGCACATTTACATGCAATAAAGTGCCATCAAGTGAGATTTGATAATATGTAGCATGTCTACATTTTATCTCACCTCACTGCATCACACCTCTGGGCTACATAGAAAGCAATTGGTTTCTATTTGCCCTAGCAGTGACTGGTAAGCAGGTGCTTTCAAGGGGTTTACTGCAGTGTGTGTTCTGTTGCATGTTTTTAACTATTGTGCGTTTGTTTGCATTTATTTGTAAAATGAATACCCTAATGTGAGTTAATTGCACTGTTTAGGTGTACTTGCCCTGCTGAGGTTGTGCTCCCTGGTAGGTAAGGGTTATCACTACTTGTCAGGTTTTCCTGTGCTTTTTGAGAAGTACCATTCCTTTGCTGGGGCAACACATAAAAAGGAAGAGAGCCAGCTCTCGGTGTGCTGAAGTAAGACGTCCAGAGGATCGGTTCCAGGTCTCCCCACATAGGGAACAGAATGCTGCTAAGGATATGAACTACTTCTTGCATTTAACCACCTCCTGGACTTATGCCACTTTTAGGTCAGGCTGTGTGTCCATAGAATGCATTAAGATAAAAAACGCTTAGAATGTAGAACCACTTTAAGGTGGTATTAAACCCAAAAGCAATTATTTATTATATTGCAGCTTACCAATTTTAGATGAGATGGCTGCATTTTCTAGACTTTCTTTTATTTTAATCTGGTGATCCACCCATTAAGTGTTTTTCAACAGAACAAGCTCTTCTGCAAATGTATCAATTAAGAGTGTTGAGACAAACAACTTACCACTTACAGGGTGCTTACAATGATCATCCCTATGCGTTTTGTCAAATAGGGATGCCTTCACGGGATGAATTGAAGTCTTAGCTCTGATGTCACACCTCTGCTGTTGGATGCCGAGCAGCAATTTGTTTTGTGAGTATGTTTTGCCTTTCTTTGATTTTGGATGTTTTGATTCATGTACCAGCACTACTTTCAATAAAAACTACACTATGGTCTTATTCTATCTTTTTTCCCGACATAGTGCTCTGTTCCTGGTTGTGAGCCGTAGTCCTAAAGGGGCAGTAAAATACAGCAAAATCTTCTGGTAAGTTAGCATTTCACTTAAAGAGTGCGGTGTGGACATACACAAGAAGATTGAATCCTGATTAGACACAGTGGGGCACACACTCTTATATTTTTATTCATTAACTTTATTTTTATTATTTAAGACACACAGTGCCTTGAAAAAGTATTCATACCTCTTTACATTTTCCACATTTTGTTATGTTACAACCAAAAACATAAATGTATTTTATTGAGATTTTATGTAATAGACCAATACAAAGTGGCACATAATTGTGAAGTGGAAGGAAAATGATAAATGGTTTTCAACATTTAAGAAAATAAGAAAAAAAAATTTCTGAAAAGTGTGGCATGCATTTATATTCAGCCCCCATTACTCTGATTCCCATAACTAAAATCTAGTGGAACCAATTGCCTTCAGAAGTTACCTAATTAGTAAATAGAGTCCATCTGTGTGTACTGTGTGTAATTTAATCTCAGTATAAATACAGCTGTTCTGTGAAGCCCTCATAGGTCTGTTTGAGAACATTAGTGAACAAACAGCATCATGAAGGCCAATAAACACACCAGACAGGTCAGGGATAAAGTTGTGGAGACGTTTAAAGCAGAGTTAGGTTATAAAACAATATCCCAAACTTTGAACATGTCACAGCACTGTTCAATCTATCATCCGAAAATGGAAAGAGTATGGCACAACTGCAAACCTACCAAGACATGACCGTCCACCTAAACTGACAGGCTGGGCAAGAAAAGCAATAAACAGAGAAGCAGCCAAGAGGTCCATGGTAACTCTGGAGGAGCTGCAGAGATCCACAGTTGAGGTGGGAGAATCTGTCCAACTATTAGTTGTGCACTCCACAAATCTGTCCTTTATGGAGTGGCAAGAAGAAAGCCATTGTTGAAAAAAAGTCATAAGTTCTGTTTGCAGGCATGTGGGGAACACAGAAAACATGTGGAAGAAGGTGCTCTGGTCAGATGAGACCAAAATTGAACTTTTTGGACTAAAAGCAAAACTCTATGTGTGGTGGAAAACTAACACTGCGCATCACCCTGAACACACCATCCCCACTGTGAAACATGGTGGTGGCAACATCTTGTTGTGGGAATGCTTTTCTTCAGCAGGGACAGAAGCTGATCATAGTTGATGGAAAGATGGATGAAGCCAAATACATGGCAATCTTAGAAGAAAATCTGTTAGAGTCTGCAAGATTTGAGACTGGGGCGGAGGTTCACCTTCCAGCAGGACAACGACCCTAAACATACAGCCAGAGCTACAATGGAATGGTTTATAGCAAAGCATATTCATGTGTTAGAATGGCCCAGTCACAGTCCAGACCTACATCCAATTGAGAATCTGTGGCAAGACTTGAAAATTTCTGTTCACAGACACAATCCATCCAATCTGACAGAGCTTGAGCTATTTCGCAAAGAAGAATGGGCAAAAATGTCCCTCTCTAGATGTGCAAAGCTGGTAGAGACATCCCCAAAAAGACTTGCAGCTGTAATTGCAGCGAATGGTGGTTCTACAAAGTATTGACTCAGGGGGGCTGAATACAAATGCACGCCACACTTTTCAGATATTTATTTGTAAAAAAGTTTTAAAACCATTGATCATTTTCCTTCCACTTCACAATTATGTGCCACTTTGTGTTGGTCTATCACATAAAACCCCAAGAAAATACATTTACGTTTTTGGTTGTAACATGACAAAATGTGGAAAATTTCAAAGGGTATGAATACTTTTTCAAAGCACTGTATATCGGACACATAATTGATTATGTTCAAAACATTTCATTGTTGAGATTCATTTTGTTTATTTTTTTCATGATAGAGTTTGACGCAGCACATTTATTTTCTCTATATGTCATACATATATGATAACTTTTGGGAGGAGGTGATTTCTATATAAAGATAAATGGGCTCTGGCAAAATCATGGAAATTAACAATAATAGGAGCATAATGAGTATTTAATCTAACACTCCCCCTTCACCCCAGACTGACAAATCTGCTGTTCAAAGGTGCCCCTATGCTCCTCCATCCTGAGTGGCACTCTAATACAGGAGGTGTGTTACTGGCCAGCTCACCAGGTAAAAACAGAGAGAAAAATCCCCCCCCCCAAAAAAAAAAATATGAATGCAGCCACCACATCTAATGATTGGTAAGCTGCAATATATTACATTTTTGGTTTTGGGTTTATTACCACTTTAATTTTGGACACCCTTTGTTTGTATGTATAATTAATTTATTTGTATACATTTTGGATTGTAATCACATTTTCTCACACTTTTGTCCCAATTTATATACTTTAGGGATGCTTTACTAAAGGCAAATAGACTGTGCTCTCTGAAAGTGCAGTTGCTCCAGAGCTTAGTAAATGAGGGAAAGCTCTGCTGATTTCTATCATTCATAGGTGCAACCAAAATTTCCTTTTTTTTAATTTCATTTTCCTTGCCTGTGATTGGGTATTCTTTGCAAAGTGAAGGTTTATCTCATTTACTGAGCTCTGGAGCAACTGTATTTTCAGAGTGCAACTGCACTTTGCAAAGTGCAAAGTCTATTTACCTTTAGCAAAACAACCCCATTGCGTAGCTACATATATAGTATAAGGAAGCATTCATTCATTTGTGGGCAGAATGCCACTGCGCTGCCTCTTCTTAATATCCAGTCACTATAAACCTGATTTTTATGTATTGTGAACTATTATGTGAACAAATCAAAGGGAGGAACTGAATAAAAGGTAATGCGTTTTAAATTCCTATGATTTTAGCACTCTAAGTTAACCCATTACTCTATTTTATACTGCCCTGAAAGCAAGCAATCCCTGTGTTGTGCAGCAGGTGGCAGTAGCAGTCTTCTACAGACAGGGTCACTTTCCATTCTTTCCAAAGAAGAAGTAGGGAAGAGGGAAGGAGGGGCTGGGAATTATTTCCTGAGTTGAGAGCTGTGAGCTGGAATTAGCTTCCGGCTGCTGAGGCTGGTGTTTCTTGTGTGGGGGAGAATGTGAACAGACTAGCAGCTAGCCAGCCCTGGATGGAGCACTGACAGCAGCACAGACACACAAGTAAGTGAGCGGGGATTGCCTTGAACTGGTAATGCTGGAGAGCAGAAACTCTGCTTCTTGGGTGCTGGGGTAGGAGAGGCTATTTGGTATGACTTGTCAGAGGTAAGGACCCTGGGCTGTGGAATGCAGCAGCTAGCAGTGAGGGTCCGGGGAGGCACAGTACTGTATTAATTATGTGCTGCTTGGCTCAAAGTCATACTGATGATTGTTGTGTGCTGTTTGCA
The DNA here is from genome assembly GCF_062004578.1 of Staurois parvus. Taxonomy (NCBI): domain Eukaryota; kingdom Metazoa; phylum Chordata; class Amphibia; order Anura; family Ranidae; genus Staurois; species Staurois parvus. Next base: position 1,587,983 of record NW_028318530.1, read on the forward strand.
TTCCTTTTCTGGTTGGTTTCCACCAACTCCTCTGTATGGTCCCACCTATGTCTTGGGAACAGATTCTCAAAGAATTGGTTATGGATTTTATGCTGGGGTTGGCGTCAGGTTTTTGTTTCACTTTGTGTTAAAGCTGCTGTTTAGGGTTATTTTAATTATTAGATTCCTATATGTGATATGGGATGATGAGTGCCATTCTATCTTTAATGATGAGTGTCATTCTATATATGTGATGATGGGTGTGATTTTATATATGTGATGATGAGTGTCATTCTATCTTTAATGATTAGTATCATTCTATATATGTGATGATGAGTGTGATTTTATATATGTGATGATGAGTGTGATTTTATATATGTGATGATGACTGTGATTTTATATATGTGATGATGAGTGTGATTTTATATATGTGATGATGAGTGTGATTTTATATATGTGATGATGAGTGTGATTTTATATATGTGATGATGAGTGTGATTTTATATATGTGATGATGAGTGTCATTTTATATATGTGATGATGAGTGTGATTTTATATATGTGATGATGAGTGTCATTCTATATATGTGATGATGAGTGTCATTCTATATATGTGATGATGAGTGTCATTTTCTCTTTACTGAATAGTGTCATTCTATGTATGTGATGATGAGTGTCATTCACTGTATTTGATGATGAGTGTCATTCCATGTATTTGATGATGAGTTTCATTCTATGTATTAATGATAAGTGTGATTTTTATATATGTGATGATGAGTGTCATTCCATGTATTTGATGATGAGTGTCATTCTATGTATTAATAAGTGTGATTTTTATATATGTGATGATGAGTGTCATTCAATGTATGTGATGATGAGCATCATTCTATGTATTTAGGCCATTTAGTGTAACAAGAACCTGCAGTGATACTATATATGAGAACATTTGCGATCTGTGACAGTCACTGATCTGTTCTCAGTGTCATTTTCTGTATTCAGGCTGTTTAGGAACTGTGTAGCAGGTACCTGCAGTGGTACTGGTATGCGTTGCTTGCTTAGCGGCACACATATGTGCGAGGATTGTAGAGAGCAGTTGCAGTCAGTGATCCATTCACACTACCATACCATTTAGCCGGCTCCTCTTCCATTTCCCTGTCTGGCTGCTGAAGCCGTCTTTACAAGTAGCTGAATCTACACTGGCAGGAATGTATGGCCCCAGGGCTGGGAGCATGAAAGCAATACACAATTTCTTAAGAGGAGCCTGTGTGCTTTAAACATCTAAAAGCGCATCTCATCTGAACACCTTTCATGTAGAGATGTGAAAAGGAAGATTAAGCCTTGTGTTAAAAGCTTTGTATTATCAGAGTTCAGTTGATAAGGAGAAATTCATCAGCGCAATGAAACATATGTCTGGAATGTCCTTGTAAGGTGACATCTATGGATAGGTGATGTCATAATAGCTCGAAAGAAATCCTGATTGAGATGGAGGGTGGGGACCTAATGTAGAATAAGGCTGGGCATTGATTACACGTTGCATTTTTACCAGGATCTATGTTTCGTTATTAACACTGGATTAATGTTTGATGTAAATCAAATATCTCTGAAATGATTGCTGAATATATGGCAGGGTGCTGTTTATGTTTCATTTTCCTAAATCACATTGCAGATTTAATGTTTCCTAGGTTTATAGAGAAAAGGTGCAGTCAGTGATAAGGAAATGTAACAGGTTATCATGTAGCAGCAAACGTGGTGGGTGTCCCCCGCCTGGGAGCTCACACTACGCTCCAGCTGCTGCACACGATGTATGTGATGGAGAGGCCTACGGAAAGCTGAGCTCACATAGGCTGCTACACACATTTACTGATGACATTTGTGTCTGGTCCGGCTGGCTTTCCTGTCTTAGCGGGCATACAACAAAAACATTCAGAATTACTTTATTAAAAGAGCTGGCTTTTTGAAGAGCATATAAAAGGTACATCATGCCAATAAATAGGGTGTTGAAATGGATGCTCTTAAGGCCTCAGGCACACAAGACGTTTGAAAAACGCTCTTCCTCTTGGCAGCAGCGTGTTGGCAGAAAAACGGTTGATGCTTGTAAAAGTGTCTTATGCTTTTACAAACGTTTAGGCGCATTTACAGGCATCAAGCACGTGGGCGTTAATTCATTTCATTGGCCAGAATAATTTATTAGTGTGATGAATTAGCTATCAAGTGCTAAACGCCAAAATGTTGCTGCTCCTGGACGCACTGACAGTGGGGGGGTTTCTTTTTACAGCACCAAAAAGATACTGCCACTAAAAGCTTCTAAAAGTCTATGTGTGCATGGACACATAGGAAAATATGGAGGGGCATTTGGAAACTGTAAAAAAAAAAAATGCCTGATGCCCCTAAAAGTGGCTGCAAAAACGCCCTGTGTGCATGAGTCCTAAAGACTAAGTTTAGCTAAAAAACACAAGCAGAAAAATCTGCACAATGAGCAGTGTTCCAAGCCCCGGAGGTTAATTCTCACTCAATGGAAGCCTGAGAACCTACCAATCAGTAAGGAATGGATAGCCTATATGGGGGACACACTTCATTTGGAAAACTACATATATCAGCATAGGGGTTGCCCCACAAAGTCTTAGGTCTACGCCCATTAGTTTTAGTGACCAAGAGACTCTTGTGCATTGTATGAGGATTGTTGGGTAAGATATTCAATCCCTTTATATTGTTCACCATGTTAGTATGTTCTTATTTGATTTCCTTTTTGTTTTGGATGTTTTACTTGTGAAATGTGCAGTGTCTATGTTCTTTACATGTTTGTATCCATGACATTCTACTGTTAACGAGTCTGTATGGGAAATGTGCGGCTTTGTCTTGTTTGCTTTCTTTTGTGGTTTATTCACAATAAACATTTTTCTGTTTAAAAAAAAAATTAAAATAAAATCAGCACAAGGGACATAACTTACAGTCAGTACCATGTGTCCCTTGATTCTTGTTGATTTTTGTTGTTTTAGGAGGAATCTTCATCTACCCCTTTTTTACCTTTCCTCCCCCCCCCCCCCCCCACACACACACCCCCACACCACTCTCATCTACAGTGTGTGTGTGTGTGTGTGGGGGGGTGGTTAATACAGCTAAACGGTTGTCAGGAGTTCTTATCAAGAATGCTGACAATGCCTGTCTTTTCCTGCCAGATCCAGGGGTGTAGAAAAGATGAAGATTTTTCCTAAAACAAGAAGAATCAGTGCAAGGGATACATCATACTATCATGTGCTGATTTTTCTGTTTGTATTCAAACTTAGGCTTTAAATATATTTAGAATGGGATAAATCAAGAAGAATCCAAATTATGTTAATATGTAAGAGTTATTTTTTGTAAACAAGTAACTTTGTATATAGCAACATCCACCCTTTTCTGCTTTGCACTTTCTTAATTGAAAGCCATTTTTCAATTGTTTTTCATTTTGAAGACATATTAATTGGATACAGTCAGCTGCTTAGGTAGACACAGTACACAGCCATTTAGAATCTGAAATCACTAGTACCTTGCATTGTCTAGTAAAAGTATTGTTAGGTGCAGAAATTAATATATCTATCTCCATGAGGATCTGATTTCTGAATGTGTGGGTGGTAAGTGTAAAAGCTGTCAATTACACTTAACCTACGCGGCTGCAATCCGGAGATCTACTGTTCATATTGGTTTCTCTATGTCTATATTCTAGAGTGCTTCTGGTCTCTGTGTACCACTCTGCAATATGTACAGTGGGTATAGAAAAGAATCATCCCCCTTTAAAACAATCACATTTTGTTGCTTTGCAACCTGAAATGAAGACGGACACAGTTTTTGTTTTATCCAGCTGTATTTACTCAGTGCAGCTGTATAAATACAGCTGGAAAAGGGATAACCCCCTTGTGTCAGTATTTTGTTGAACCACCTTTTGCTATAATTACAGCCTTTAATCTGTTGGGATATGTCTCTACTGACGTTGTACCTCTAGACTTTCTTTACAGAACTTCTCAAGTTCAGTTAAATTTGATGGTGACCCTTTGTGGACTTCAGTCTTCAAGCCATTCCACAGATTTTCAATGGGGTTTAAGTCTGGACTTTGACTAGGCCATGCAAGGACATTCACCTTTTTCTCCTTCAACTACTGTGTGGTCATTGTTGCTGTGTGCTTTGGATCATTGTCATGTTGGAAGGTAAACCTTCTTCCCATTGACAACTTTCTAGTAGAGGGCAGCAGGTTTTCCCCAAGGATATGACGGTATTTTGCCCTATCCATTTTCCTTCTATTCTGACAAGTGCTTCATTTCTTTTTTCCCGAGAAACACCCCAATAACAAGATATTACCACCCCCATGCTTTACTGTAGGAATGGTGTTATTTGGATGGTGAGCTGTACTGGATTTCCACCAGACATATCATTTAGTGTTGAGGCCAAATGATTCACTTTTAGTCTCATATGACCAGAACACCTTTTTCCATGTGGCCTCAGAATCTTCAAGGTGTGTTTTGGAAAAGCTCAGTCATGACTGCATGTGGCCTTTCTTGAAGAGTGGCTTTCTTTTCTTGCAACTCTCCTATACAAGCCACATTTGTGGAGAATTTGTGATATTGTTGTCACATGTACACAAAGACCACTCTTTGTCATAAATTCCTGCAACTGCTTCAGAGTTGATGTAGGCCTCTTGGTAGCCTCTCTGACTAGTTTCCTCCTGGTTTAGAGCAATGTCCTGATCCAGTGGGTTCTGTGTTGTACCAAATACCTTCCACTTCTTAACCACTTGCCCTCCTGAGGATTTACCCCCCTTAATGACCAGGCCTCTTTTTGCTACTCGGCGCTGCAGTAATTCAACTGATAATTGCGCAGTCATGCAATGCTGCACCCAAACAAAATTTACGTCCTTTTTTTCACACAAATAGAGCTTTCTTTCAGTGGTATTTGATCACCTGTGCGCTTTTTATTTTTCACGCTATAAACAAAAAAAGACCAAAAATTTTGAAGAAAAATTATATTTTTTACTTTCAGCTATAAAAAATATATAGAAAACTCAAAGTTAGTTATAAATTTAGGCCAAAATGTATTCTACTACGTTTTTTTGTAAAAAAATCCCAATAAGTTTATATTGATTGCTTTTTGTGAAAGTTATAGCGTCTACAAACTATGGTATAGATACTGCAGTTTACGCCATTTTTTTGCTATACAGCGCTGCGCTAGTTTAATGGACAATTGTGCGGTCATGCAATACGGTACATAAATGAAATTTATGTCCTTTTTTTCACACAAATAGAGCTTTCTTTTGGTGGTATTTGTTCGCCTGTGCGTTTTTTTATTTTTTGCACTATACAAAAAAAAAAAAAGGCTGACAATTTTGAGGAAAAAAAACAATATTTTGGACTTTTTGCTATAAAACATGTCAAGTAAAAAAATGTAAAAATCAAATTTCGTCATAAATTTTGGCCAAAATGCATTCTGCGACATGTCTTTGCTAAAAAAAAAAAACCCAATACGTGTAAATTAATTGGTTTACGTGAAAGTTATAGCGTTTACAAATGGCGGTAAAGATACTGGGATTTTTAATTTTTTTTATACTAATAATGGCGGCGATCAGTGACTTATGGCGGCGATCAGCGACTTATGGCGGGACTGCGGCGGACATTCTGACACTGGGGGGGGAACTGACTTGGGGTCACTGACATCCCCAGTGACACCAATACATTGATCAGTGCAAAAAAAAAAACACTGACACTGTACTAATGGCACTGGGGAGGAAGGGGTTACATTTTTTATTTACTGAAAGGGTTAATTGTGTGAGGGGAGTGTTTTACTAGGGGGCGGGGGTGTGTACTGTGTGGGGGACGCGCTGATCGGGAGAGATAAACTCTTCTCTCCGGTTCAGCATGTCAGGAGCTGACAGGGAACTGACAGAAAGCAGAGCTACTGCAGCCCTGCTCTCTGTCAGTGATTGCCGCTGATCGGCGGGACACAGCCGGTAATGACCGGCTGTGACCCGGCGACTGACATCCGCGGCCGTGATCGGCGGGCCTCGTGCGCGCCCCCTACCTGTATTGCAAACACACGTTTTAAAACGTGGTTTTGCCCAGCCGTGCCGCCCTGCCAACGTATTTCTGCAGTGGCTGGGCGGCATGTGGTTAATAATAGACTTCACTGTGCTTCTAGACATTGATAAAGCCTTTGAATTTTTTTGTATCCATCTCTTGGAGATCAGTGCCTTGCCACCTATAGTTGATTGATACCAATGACCAAAATGTTCCAGGAAAGCTTTTCATGCTTAGCTAATCAAAATGACCACAGTTGATTATAGTTGAAAGTCAAATGGCTTTGTGTGCCATTGAGAAGGTGATTAGCTACACCTGATTGAGTCATTTGAAAGTAATTTTTAGGAGGGGGTGATACTTTTTCCAACTCAGTGATTCAGTTTTTGAAAGTTTTTTTAAATTTTTTTCTGACATGTTGGTGTTATATCTTTCACTTGGACCAAGTTACCTTGGTTGCACCAAGTAAATGCAGCTGAATAAAACAAAAACTGTGTCTGTCTTCATTTCAGGCTGCCAAGCAACAAAATGTACTATTTTAAAGGCGGTGATTCTTTCCTACACCCACTGTAGGATGTTAGGAAATTCCCATATACACCTATGTAATAGGCTACTACAGTATGCAAAGCAACACTCAGAAATAAAAAATGTGGACCACTGACCTGCTATCCCGCCATATCCATGGCTACTTGGTGAGTTGCTGATCTGGAAGAAATATTGATATATCAGGTAGCAGTATGCCTGATGTGCACATGCTTGTTCTGGGTAAGTACCTTACTAGTGGATCAAGGGTTAGGCAGACCATACATTAATCATTTTTTTTTTCAACCAGTAGAGGGTTGAACAAAAAAAACATGACCCACTGTGCTATTGTGCTATTGTGTTCTGCCAGTGTGAGCCTTCCCCCCCGGCAGAACACATTGATCAGTGTTGTCGGCTATAGCCAGTGACACCGGTCATTTGGGGAAAAAAGTCAGTTGGTAGATCGACTTCTGTACAACCAGCCTGCAAGATTAAGTCAGCAATAGCACTGCATATTTCAGTACTGTATGATTGTTTTTACTATTCTACCATTTTACAAAGTGTGGACTTCAGTAGAAAAAAAATCAGTCCTTTACAGAAATCGCCTCATCATTTTCTCACTGCAGATCTCTTTCCCAGAATACCAGTTGTCTAAATGTCTCTGGCTTAAAAGAAAATGTGACTGCTTTTCACGCAATTCTTGGTCTTTACTGAGCAGAGAGCAGTGACTGTCAGTATCTGCTCACTGGAGCACTGGGCTGTGGAGGGGGAGGAGCTGGCTTGCCCAGGCTTTCAGTGGTGTGCTGAGAGGTTGATCCAGCTGTCGCTCAGGCATCTGGATGTATCCTGATACAGTCTGGACTGGCTGAGTGATGTTAGCTGACAGCGGGGTAAAGTCTGCTGCTAGCTGACTCTGGGTCACAGGAATGCAGAACTGAGTGCACTCAGTGACCCACAACAGAAGTAGGGCCACAAGAGCTTTGGCCCTACTTCTCCTTTAAAGCATAAGTCCACCTTTAATATGTAAAAAAGAAAAAACCTCAGCGCCCAGGACTCTCTTATTACACACACAATTCCCCGTGAGATGCTGCTGTACACAGGTACAAAAACCAAAAAAACTTATATCACTAAATACCAGCGCAAACCCACATAATAAATTGCATCACCCAACCTATTAAATTAATACTTAATAAATAACAAACTTAAAAAAACTGTGACACAAAACCACTTTTGTGCTAATGAAATAATAAAAAATATATATAAATAAATAAATAAATAAATAATTTTTATAATTTTAAATTTTATAATAATTAAAAACCATAGTGTAATACCGTAGTGGTTTCTCATCAAAAGAATCTCTCCAGACCACTCTGGTGAGTGGAACGCACGCCGAGCGGTGCGTTCCAAGGGGCCATCTTTGCATAGTGGATGAGTCTGCATCTGAGGTCTGCCATCCTGCTGTATACTAAGCTGTGGGGTCTTTATGCAAAAGTCGCTGTACATGGAAAATGGATCGTTTTTAAGAAAAGATCGTTGTTGTTCAATAAAATGCGGGTTATACCCTGCTAAAATGTGAGTGGTCTGGAGAGATTCTTTTGATGAGAAACCACTACGGTATTACACTATGGTTTTTTCTTCTTCCTGATTTTCCTTGGGGGATTCGGTGAGAGGAGTAACCAGAAGAGGTATCCATATCCGAGAGGAGGCATTATTTGGAGGTCTTATATAAAGTAAAGGGGGTCCAGGAGCCCTTAATATCCCTGAAAGGCGTGTGACTCACTATTATCTGGTGAGTGCGGTTAATGTTGGTTTTTGCACTGGTGGATGGTGAAGGGATCAAAGGCACGGAAGAATCCAATGAAAATTACAATATAATTACAATTTAATTAATTTTGTCACGGGACTGTTACTTTGGGATTTTTTTGTCACTGGACTTATTAATTTAAAAATTATTTATTTATATATATTTTTTATTATTTCATTAGCACAAAAGTGGTTTTGTGTCACAGTTTTTTTAAGTTTGTTATTTATTAAGTATTAATTTAATAGGTTGGGTGATGCAATTTATTATGTGGGTTTGCGCTGGTATTTAGTGATATAAGTCCACCTTTGTGTAAAAAAAAGTAAACTAATTAGCATTTATTATTTTTCCCCCAGGAACCTGCAGAACATTGTACCCATGATCAGTGGATCGCAGGTGCAATGTTAGGCTCCTGCAGACATTTTGTACAGCTCTCTGCCCTTAACTCGGTATGGGCAGACAGTTGCTGAGCTTCAGATACTGTCAATAGACTACGAAGGCACTGATCAGCACTCCATTGAGAATTACAAGTCCATTTGCTGTGATGAAATGTGAATGAATAATACAGCTGTGTTGGCAGAGTCTAGAAAGAAAATCCACTCGCTCCAAATTTTATCAGATTCAGCAGGGTACCCTCTGGCCTCATGGGCAAGTCTATAGAGAGGCAAAATTATATTCACCAGTCATTTCCAGGCATTAATGTCTAGAGCAGTGGTCTCCAAACTGTGGCCATTTGCTTGTTTTTATCTGCACTAACAGTGGAGTATTATTCCTCCCACAGACAACACCAGTGATATTGCACTATTTCTCCCACTGACGCCAATGACGGGCACTATTACTCCTATTGACTCCAACAATGGGGCATTCGCCTACTCAAATGAACAGTGGGGCACAATTCTTTCTTTCAGCACTAACAATGGGTTTTTATTACTCCCTCTAACACCAGTGATGGGGTATAACGTCTTCCTCTGACATCAATGATGGGGTACTATTCCCCCCATTGACACCAATGATGAAGCACTATTCCTTTCACTAACACCAACAATTGAGCATAATTCCCCCTGCTGACACAAAAAATGGGGCATTATTCATTCAATGTGGACACTATTCTTTCCGCCAGTACACATGATGGGGCACTATTCCTCCCACTGACACCTATGACGGGCACAATTCCTCCCATGAATACCAATGATGAGGCACTAATCCTCCTCCTACTGACAACAGGGGCACTTTTTTTACAGGGGTAAATTTTTTATTCTCACTGATCACAAAGCTTGAGGCATTATCTGCTCCCACTGGCCCCAGTCCGACCCCCTTAAAGTTTGAGGGACAGTAAACTGCCTTTGTTTAGAACGTTTGGAGACCCCTGGTCTAGAGTATTAATAGATGTCCAAATTAGAACTATTGTTTTCCTTGCATAGAAGGTGAGTAATATTAGAAATGTCTTCTTGTGGGTCCCAAGGTCTGTGTCACCAAACACTCTTAGAAGACACTTCATTGGACTGCATTTGTTGGGAATTGTAAAATTATGTTAAATTAACTCACCATCCACAGCAGAACATTTGTGAAAAAAAGGTATCCCGTTTACCCGGGAATAAAATTAATTCTATGAAAGTATCGTAGTTTAATAAGTTTGAATGTTGCAGAAATTGCAGTATCAAAGTAGGAACCAGAAGGTTCACCCTTATCCTGCTCAGTCATATCTGGAATATCCCTATTCCACTGGTCTCCCAATTTGTTGCAGTCCAAAGGGATACTACAAGCCCACATTAGCTCAATGGGTCCACTGGGAGCAATCCTAAAATGAGACAGTTATGGATTACACCAGACAGCAATATTAGTAGAAACAGTGTGGGTAATCTGTGAGACATTGTTTAATTTATTTTAGTAATATAGACAAGAAAGTGTTTTTTTATGTAGTGAGGAAGCATTTCAGATGGTAGAGATTGGGGGGGGGGGGGTATTCATAAGACTTGACTACTGTTGCCCCTGTGGCCGTGGCTGCATTATTCAATTGTGGCAATAACCACTGATGGACATACATCAGTTGGGGCATATAAGTTGGGAGCAAGGAGGAACTGCGATGTACAGAGTATGAATCAAGCAGGTTTAGAAAACCAAAGAAATCAGTGGCAATCGGAGTGTTCAATTCTCAAAAATATGTTATGATGTGTAGATCAGGCTATTGGGAAAACATGTTTAAAATTTTTGGGAGAAATACCATTTTGAATAACTAAATTCTGGCCTACAATGTAAGAGAAGTCTTGCCCAACTGGATTTTTTTGCTTTTTAATTCTAAAAAGAAATAGTTATTTTATTGTCAATGTGTATCGACATGGGCAGTTGGATCTCTACCATCAAATATTAAAACGTATTGTAAAATCCAGAAGACAAACATCTGATTCAGGACCTATCAGGTACTTTTAAGGAACCATGTCATATGATGGAGATGCCCTCATCTTTTGTATGTGACTTTTAGCAGGCATTCTTTTACAAAACAATCTATGATGGAGAATAGGCATTATCTATCCTTAAGCTTTATCTTCTGTCCAGATTGTAAGGCAGTCTGTCATTATAAAGTTAAAGATAAATTTTGGTAACTATGTACTGCATATTGTACTTTACAGAGTGGGTCACATTAGAGTGCCTGAGCACCAAAATCGCTGGAATTGTTATGATCTGGCCCTTTTTTTTTTTTACTGAGGATTAGAGTATACTAACTAGAATACCTGAATTTTGTACCTAGGAAAATGGTCCTTTAGTTTGAAGGAAATTTTACCCTTTCTGTAGTGGTCATCTCTGTGTAAAAGCTCTGAGAGATAACTAACATTCAGCTTGCAGTGTCTTTAGAATGCAATGGATTATCAATATGCTTATCTGTCAAAGTGCCCCATGAAAGAAACAAACAGCGTAATGATAGACAAAGCAAAAAGCTCCCATTTGTCATCACCTATCATCACCTGGACAAGTTCTGTACATCATTTTGATCTGTAATTAGTAAAGTAGACATCCAGGCACATACCAGTATTTAAAAATCACAATTAACAGGCGTGGCATCCTATCTTCGGTTCCTCCGCCTAATACATACTTGAGTCTACATTTTTGCTAGCTTCCATAGGAGCAATTTTGAAAGGTCTTGTTATTGTCTTGTCTTGTCTTGTATATTAAACCCTGTTGGAAAATAAGTACATAAGCAAAGCCTAGTCCAAGAGGTTCTATGACTTTAATATTCCTGTGATGTCGGAGAAGGTACATAGGACCACTGGACCGATAGACCATTGTTTATGTTGCCCTTCACAACTTGACATATTGACTTAACCCTCACACAGAGCTATGAGCGTAGAGTAACTTCTTTTGTACCTCATTGTCCATGATGTATGTTTTACCTCTTCACCATGTTTGTATACAGAAACGCTGTAATGTCTTGCTAAAGCACACATAGAAAATTTTAATTAAAAAAACAAAATCACCATTAATAGGTAATAATTGAATAACCAGTTCAGTCCCAGATCTTTTCCCATCTCATGTGGAAAGTGTAATATTTTCTTTTTTTTAGCTTTTGAAATCCCTGCAATGTTTTTTGCTCAGGTCAGATAGCACTGTTGATTTGCAGATTTATATACAGTACATGCATATTCGCATAAAAAAACGTGCAGCGCTAATCAGTAAATTAAGGTGCAAAATTATCCCAAATGACTAAAAGGCAATGAAGCAGTCATAAAATGATTCTAAAATAATGTAAACAAATGTTCCGTATTGCAACCAAAAACTTATTGATAGTCTATATATAGTGTTCCCCTTTAAAATCCGCAGTGATGTTCCATGCAATGTAGAGAGATTGTGCACTCACCAGATGCACAATGTAAATGTGCATTAAGGAAAATCCACAGAAGCATCCTTTAAGGGTCTGGTCTGGGATGGGGGAAGATATCCTCCTTCTAGGTGGTTGGTCTGGTCAGGAACACACAGAGATGGTCCTCTCTCTGAGTGGATTAAGTTTGACCCACTCAGAGGGAGGACCATATCCGTGTGTTCCTGACCAGACCAAACCACCTAGAGGGATGATATCTTCCCCCATCCCAGACCAGACCCTTAAAAGAGGCTTCTGTGGATTTTCCTTAATGCACATTTACATTGTTCATCTGGTGAGTGCACAATCTCTCTACATTGCATGGAACATCACAAGGCTTTATTTGGTTTCCTTGAGTGTCTAGCTGCTTACCCATAAGAGCGCTCACTTCTATTGCTTCAGTATATGCATATTGTTTTATAGAGTTTAATTAGAAACAATGAGAAAAAATAATGAAAGATGCTTGTATCTACAACAACTGAGGTAGGGAATTAATGTGGGCATGTAATTGTGACCCTGAAATTATGATTTTTGGAGTTTTACTTTATTATTAGGGTTTATTAAGTCAAAGTTACTATTTTGCATTGGTTATTCACAGGCAAAATTACTTTACAGCATTTTTTCTTATTTACAAAGTTGCCCTGGCCTTATTTTATTTTGTAGATTACTTCACAGGTATATAAAGACTTTCTGCAATTTGTTTTTGCCAAATATATTGTATATTGCACATCCAAATCAGACATAATCTATTGTTTTCAATGGAAAGGAGCTGGAAAGACCTTTCCTCAATATAGCACAATTGTTTTTTTTTCTGATATAGCTGCTTTATTCTTTTTTTGCTGTTTTTCATCAGTTCAGCTACTTTTTACTGTTTTTTCAATTCGCTTTGGTTCAACTTTACGACCTTCCCTATCAAACTTTTACAACTTGGAGAAAAACTTAATGGTGAAATAAGGTGACATGCCATGAAACTGGATGCAATTCTTTTACTGGTCTTTGTAAGCAGGCTCCTTATTCCACAGTCAGTGCTAAAGTTAATAGCTGGACATATTTCCTGTAGAATGTACGACCTAGATTTTTCTACAACGTGGCAAAACGAATGAGTGTTTCTTTCCATCTTGGATAATTGTTTGATTCCAGCAGGATATTATTAGGATGATTAAATCCAGGAGCCTCGTGCATAGAATTCTAGAGTTACAGAATCCACACATGCAGTTGCTGAGTACCATCGATGTTCAATGTTAAAAGTATCTTTGTTTCAGCTGTATTGTATTTTAGTTTTTTGCTGTATAATATTTTTATTTTAATGTGAGAATGTGGATAACTGTAAGGGTGGTCATAAATTTGGCCAGAAAGACAATGTAATAAAAACAATGAACAGTTTGTTAGCATGGTTCGAGAACAAACTAGCAGAGCTGGGTCTAGAGATGAAGATTCATAAGCAGTTGAATGGAAGGCATTCATTCTAACAAGTAGCAAGTGAAAGAAAGAGGAGGAGGCCTCAATCAACTGGGAGGGGTCATTGGTTAGGAGTCTAAGTTGATACCATTGAGTATATGGAAAACATTGCACTGTAGATTGTTGGTTATCAGGGTTTGGATGTGTTATATCACTTTAATGTGTTCGACTAAACTGTGCAACCTATTTATTGTTTAAACTGTTATTCAAGGTTTAACATCTCTAACTCACTGTACAGTTACGACCAAGATACGACCGTTCCTAACCTCGGAAACCACTAAGCAACTCATTCACTCCCTTATCATATCACACCTTGACTACTGTAACTCCCTCCTCACTGGCCTACCTCATCACAGGCTATCCCCTCTCCAGTCCATCATTAATGCTACTGCCAGACTCATTCACCTTACTAACTGCTCTGTATCTGCCACCGCTCTGTATCTGCCACCCCTCTCTGCCAATCCCTCCACTGGCTTCCAATTGCCCAACGGATAAAATTCAAAACACTAACACTGACGTATAAAGCCGTTCATAACACTGCCCCAAATTACATCACCGACCTTGTCTTCAAATACCACCCAAACCGTACTCTCCGCTCCTCGCAGGACCTCCTACTCTCTAGCTCCCTTGTCTCCTCCTCCCATGCTCCTCTCCAGGATTTCTCAAGGGCTTCACCCATCCTGTGGAACTCCCTACCCCAATCTATCATATTATCGCCTACTCTGCTCACTTTTAGACGCACTCTGAAAACCCATCTCTTCAGGGAAGCCTACCCCGACCCAAGCTAATACTGGAATCCGCTACTCTTCCTACCACTCCAACCCCCACAGCTAATCAAATTTTGTACCACTAGCCCCTCCCTCCTAGATTGTAAGCTTCAAGGAGCAGGGCCCTCTAATCCCTCTTGTATTGAACTGTATTGTTACTGTACTGTCTCCCTCCATAATGTAAAGCGCTGAGCAAACTATCGGCGCTATATAAGTCCTGTATAATAATAATACAGTCCAAAAGGTTTTCAGTGACTATTAAAGTGAACCAATGCTTAGTCTCGCAGCTGCATAAACTTATCTTTCCTTTGGTTGTTTTTGGCTCTCTTCACCTTGCAAACTAAAGTAACATACCTGGTACTTAAAGGTACAGGAACATTTAACTCACTGCACTTCCTCCTACGAAACAGTGCTTGTGCTTGGTACTATGGGGGTGAATCTTAAAGCTGAACTCCAGGAAAACAGCTAAATACACATATGAAATACATACAGTATATGGGAGCTGTTTTACCTGCCAAAGGATTAATTTAAAAAGCATTACCTTTTTTTTTGGTTTTCCCTTAATTTATTCACACAAGTGTTCACAATACACAGTAATCATGTTTATATCCACTAAATAATTAGACTGTCAGAGCAGTGGCAATCATCTTTGATTTTCAGTGCTGCGTCCAGGTTGATCCAATGAGAGAAGCCACCTACATCTGTTTGTTTTTTTCACTCAGGGTTTGCATGGGTTTTCTTCAAAAAAACATATGGTAGGTTATTAGGCTTCCACCACAAAATTGACCCTACATTGTCCAAAATAAAATCGCAATGAAACAAACCATATGGCAGCGTAAACATGTCTACTGAAAGCTTTGATAAATTATCAATATGATCACATGACAACATGAAAGATAAGTCAAAACATCTTATAGGATAGTGTGGGAGCCTTTATAGCTGTCTGTATTGACATTATAAAGATTTATCTTCACTTTCTGTATAGTCACTGGCATGTGAAATTAGGGAAGTATCTCCATTGGAAGCACAGACGGCGATAAAGGTACATTTTAGTATAGTGTGGAAACTTCAGATCATTTGACCGGCTTTATTTCAGTCTTTGTGTCAATTAAGATTTTCCTCACTTCCCATGCTGTAACAGAGACAGAGGTCTCAGATGGGAAGACTTCTCAATGGAAGCCGATGAGCTTATTTCATAACACAGACCATATCAGATTGGATGCAGTCCCTGTTCAGCCAAGAATTTTCCATCCAGCTCCTTCAATTTTCAGATTCAATTTTATTGAGCCAGGTGGTGCTGCAAGGCTAAATTTTTCAGCTAATTCAACAGGATTTATTTGAAATTTGAGCCATGTATGGTCAGCCTAAAGCTGGCCATAGATGGATTGAATCTCGCCCAGTTCAGCATTGACCAACTAAGATTCAGTCCATCTATGGGCAGGCTGGTTGTACTGAACATTCAATGGATATTCTTCAGCAGAGTGAAGCAAAAAAGTAGTTACTTTTGGCAACAAGTTTAGCTTAAAGGACCGTAGAAGTCTGAACTGGTAAAAAGTCTAGTGTTTATTGTTGCAAAAAATCTAAAAAGAAAGAATGTAAACATACACAACACCTTATGTATACACATCAAACCAGGGAAATGGTGTCGGACTCAGTATGGATATCTGTGTATGGGCCACAAAGGCGCTGCGTCACTGGCGATCTGAACACCTCAGATCGAGCATATGGTGTAGGCAGACTTAAGTGGCCAACAATGTTATCCCAAGCAACCAGCCAGAATGTTCATAGTAATTGTGCAGATTTAATTGGCGCTCTCCCTATTGGGGCCACTAAAAATCAAAACCACCTCATGAAAAACCCTTTCAATCGACTTTAGTACAACCCATCCGGTCAGATTTTTTGGATGTGATTACTTCCGGCAGTTACTAGAAGTGATCATTGTGCACGTCTGGCAAAACATAATAGCACTGAAGGATCAATTCCCCCATCAACACTGACTTTATTGAATGGGGAATCGAATATTTTTTGCATCATCTATGGCTTTCCTAACTGTTTCACTGTTTGCAATATTGCTCTTTTCACTGGTATACAATAAGCCAAATTCAGTTCATGAGCCCCACTGGTTTCCCATTTATTTTGTAGCACTAGTTTTTTTAACCTTGTGACAAGTGTAGGTCAGCTTCTCTTAACTTGGTCCTCTGAAGAATTCCCTCACCCTATACCAGCTCTGTCTGTGTATGGTGTTTAATCAATTCCAATTTTGTACTTCCAATTTGCGATGGAGGCCATCCTTATCCAAAATTATATTTAGCTGTATTCTACTGGATCAGGAGTGAAGGAAAACATATAGCTATCTATAAGTTGGATGGTAGCCCATCATTTGTATGCTTGTAGTAGTAGAGTGTTGTACCATGTTAGTCAACCAATGCTGAAAGTATACACTTCTCGGCCACTTTATTAGGTACACCTTATTAGTGCCAAGAAAAATATCCCCCACTCCACTACACCACCATCCTGAACCGTTGATACAAAGCAGGATGGATCCATGCTTTCATGCTGTTTACGCCAAATTCTCACCCTCCCTACCATGTGAATGTCGCAGTTGAACCAGTCTGCCCATTCTCCTCTGACCTCAACAAGGCATTTCCATCCACACAACTGCCGCTCACTGGATATTTTCTCTTTTTCAGACCATTCTCTGTAAACCCTAGAGATGGTTGTACGTGAAAATCCCAGTAGATCAGCAGTTTTTGAAATACTCAGACAAGCCCGGCCTGGCACCAACAATGCCATGTTTAAAGTCACTTAAATCCCCTTTCTTCCCCCTTCTGATGCTCAGTTTGAACTTCAGCAAGTTGTCTTCACCACGTCTAGATGCCTAAATACATTGAGTTGCTGCCATGTGATTGGCTGATTAGCAAATTGTGTTACCAAGAAATTGAACAGGTGTACCTAATAAAGTGGCCAATGAGTGTATTATTATTATACAGGATTTATATAGCGCCAACAGTTTGCTCAGCGCTTTACAATATAACGGGAGACAATACAGCAACAATACAGTTCAATACAAGAGGGTTAGGAGGGCCCTGCTCCTTGGAGCTTACATATGCTACTGTACTGTAGCAGATGTATGAAAACAAATTCAATGGGTTTGTAAGGACACTGTAAAAACAAAAGGAGTTTTACCCTTTTCTGCAGTGTTAGTAAGCTAAATAGTAAATATGAAATAGCCCCATAAAATGAAAGAGACTTATACTTCACTTGTGCTATTTATAATAGTGACATCATGGTGTCATCATTTCTAACCACATTTTTAGATGTATTCTGTTGTCAAATATAATATAACAGCACCAGAATAAACACCACATACTGCTTTCATTCACCAGTGTAAGAATTGACAGTTGTGTACAACAAGAAGGCATTTTGTACATTAAAGAGAGTGCTCTATTGAAGAAAGGCAATGTCCATCTGAGATGGTCCACGGCAGGGAGCTGTGTTTAATGTAAATAATCCTGGCTCTCCTGTGTGGTCTTATTCTTCAAGTTTACTTTTTGTCTGAGTACTGTCATTGTTGGAGCAGCATGGTATGTGTTTTACTGCACTGTATCACAACCGTCTGTCATAGAAAATCACAATGACAGGTTACTGAGCAAATTTATGACAGCTGTATACAGCAAAGTGCAAACTAGGCAGTTCAAGGATAGTACTATGATGGCTGAAAATGAGGAGATGGGGAACCTCCTATGCAGCATCACAGTGCCATCTGTGCCTTAGACCATCAAAGTAAAAGAACAGTACTCTGTGTTCCACAGCGATTTCCATGGTCCTCAACTGCCAGTTTTCTATATTTCTATGCAAAATCATAAAGTTTTCATGTATAAAATTCTGAAAGCACTGCACTAATTATAGCATGGGTGTCCCTGTGTAGAGATCCTAAAAAAAATCTTGTGTCATAGCTAAACTGCAGAGAAACAAAAAATACACAAATTAACTCAACTGGGTATTCATGAATAAATAATATATATTTTGAATGCAACATGTGTAAATACCTGAATTTGATTTGTTTTTAAATTATATGTGAACCCTCACCTTGTAAAACAACCCATTCGGTTTAAAAACAGAAATGAAATGCAAAACATTTGTGTATAGCTATCAAAAAACATTTTGAATACCTTATTTTCCCCTTCTTTATAAGTGATCACATACCCTATGTTCTCAGCTGCATAAAGATCTTAGATAGCTGGGGAAAGAGAAACAGCAGCACACTTATTTACCCAGTGAATGGCTGTGCACGGGGGCATGTCAGGACAACTCTGATCATTGGAGGAGAGTAGGCTGCTCTCCTGCCTAGTGTGGTCAGTTTTTAATTAGGAATGCAGAGGGACTGGCAGGACCACCAGGGACTTCACACAAAGGAAGCTATACAAAGATAACAGGAACATCTTCATACAAGTACATGGTACAGCAGGAACAAATCAGGAATATGAAATTTTGGGTTGACATTCTCTAACCTTTGCAATCTCCTGTACAACAGCATTCAGACTGAAAAAGGGAGGGGCAGAATTGGGAACCAATCCAGTGTGTTGTATTCAAATGTGCTGACAAGAAACATGCTGCTAAGAAGAGTGAGCAGAGGAACGACACGGTTGTCTGTGGCTGCTCTTGCACTGTCCAGTCAAAAAGCTGGTGCTTGAGAACGGAAACTTGTATTTATTCTATAGTCTATAAAACTGGTATCAGGCTGTGCTATATGGCAAAGCTTTGTAGATCTGAGAACTGGATAGATGGAAATATAAATTCTTTGGCAAATAAAAAAGCTCCCCATGTGTTTTTTATTTATTTGGTTGCCTGGAGTTCAGCATGAATCTGGCCTTGCACATTGCAACCCGAATTATACCAGCACTATACTTTTTTTTTTCCATAAAACTGTTTATTTAGGTCACATCAAGAAAGAATAAAAATACAATGTTATAAAGGATTCAACAATATTATTACTATTATTATACAGGATTTATATAGCGCCAACAGTTTGCTCAGCGCTTTACAATGTAAAGGGAGACAATAGAGCAACAATACAGTTCAATACAAGAGGGATAGGAGGGCCCTGCTCCTCGGAGCTTACAATCTTAGACCAACTGGATTTAGCAAAGAGCACTATACATTTTTTTTCTACATTCAACATCTACTTAGTGTGAGGCCCTGCCTAAACATTATATTCAATTTGTATCCAGTCAGGCAGTGTCTTTGTACTAGATCATTGTTGGTAAATCTTAAGTAGATTGTACCATCGGATAGCTTTATGCTAGGATCACATTTGTGTTGGTTGGGAACATGTGCATAATTGGGTGCGTTACCATGCTGCCCAGAAACGTGCTGCTCTTTAGCAGACCTGCCATTAAGGATGCAGCACAATGCAGTTCAGTGTGAAGGGTCTGGAACTTCTTTTTTTTTTTTAATCAATGATTAAAAAAAAAAAATGTTACAGAAAAACCATTTCAGACACTTCTTCCCCCATGTTTTTTTCACAGGTACAGCAGCCATTTAAAATAATGGGCTGCTGTACCCACAATGTTTGCGTGCAAATGCACACATATACTCAGGGGTGTATATACCAGAAGGCAAACAAGGCACTTGTCTAGGGCAGAATTTTTCAGGGGGGCAGCACCTCCCCCCAGAAGAAGGGATGAAAGAAGGGACATGCGCGCCATGGGAACCAGGTGGGATCAGAGTGAGGCTGTGAGCTGCTTTATGGAGTATGTAGAGCCTGACTCTTGTTCCTTGGGATGTCCAGAGCTATGAAAATGAGTGTCTTTCTCTCTATCGCCAGGGGAGGGGGAGATTAGTGGAAGGCTCTCCCAGGTGGGGGCGAGGGTGGTGTTGCCAGGCTCTCTCTGCGGAAGGGGGGGGGGGTGTTGGTCGGTGTCCTTTGAAGCAAGCGATTTTTGTGTTGCCTAGAGCAGCACTAAACCTAAATACACCACTGCACATACTATATGTGAACCTAGCCAAAGGCCTGATCTGTCTGATCACTATTTAGTCATGCTGTAATGTAATTGCATGATTGATTGCTAAAACTGCAAAACTAGTATCCCATGTCACCATCTACATGGAAGTGCACAGTTCTGCAGATGTCACACGTACCATCATGCCTTTCACTCTATGGGAACCTGCTACTGATGTATACACAGCAATTTTAACCACTCTCAGTCAATTTTGTCACAAAAAATCCAATAGATCAAGGCAACTGATCGCCAACAGTTTCTATACAATCCAGGACATAAAACTGTTGACAGGTTGCCTTGACCTCTTCCATAATTTTGTGCATTTGCAAGCTTGCTGAAAACGGTTGATATTTTAGATTGTAAGCTCTCACGAGCACGGCCCTTTGAATCCCCTTGTGTTAAATTGTATTGTAACTGTACGGTCTCCATTTATTTTTTAAAGTGCTGCACAGGCTGTTGGCTCTATATAAGTCCTGTATTTTACAAATAATAATAATCATAATGCCAGAAGTGCCCTGTGTATGGCTGGCGTTGAACTTATTCATGTTTGTAGTGTTTTCAGCCATGTTGCTATGTTTTCCAGCAAGAGCAAGATGTGATTACTTGTCAAAACCTAATGATAAAAAATGATTAAATTCACACCAACCTGCTGTGTGCCTGCTGATGTTTGATATGTGAACTTGTATCTTCCAATTCAGATATGCTGAATTAAACTCATCACAGCATGTTTAAAATCCAGTCTAAAATGTGTCTAAAATATACATGCTTTAACTTGCTGTAAAATATATGCATCTGGTGATCATGTATTCTAAGTCAACCTTTCTCAACCTTCTTAGTTAGCATGGTGGAACCCTCAAAATGACTTTCAGGTCTTAGGGAACCCTTACTTATAATTATTATAACTGCAATTCAGTTGTTGATATAATAATACATACAAAAGTAGGGAATATGGTGTTCTAAGGCTTGGATCACACCTATGCAGTTTGCTTTTGTTCTGTTTCTGTAATGCTTTTTGAAGTGAGTTTTTGCACACACATTTTGTATTTGTTTTTCACATGCTTTTTGATGTGTTTTGCATTTTTATGCTTGTTTTGCCAATTTGTTGTTGGACAGATTAAAAAAACGCAAAAGGTGCCAAAAATGCTTGAAAGCGCACTACATGCTTTTCTGCAGCATCTCCATTGAAGTCTATTGAACCAAAAATGTACCATTTTGCTTTTAAAAAAAAGTCCCTGACCTTTTCCAAAAATGCAGCAGCTGTAAAAAACATAGATGTCAAAGTGTCCCTTAGGAAACCATGTTAAATGAACTGTAGTGGGTTTCTGCAAAAAGCAAAAAAACATGCACAGGTGTGAACCAGACCTTAGGTTTTTTGATACCAAGAGCTGCTCAATATGACAAAAGGAAAAGTCGCACACCATGATGTCTTCAAAGGCAATAGTTAAAAAAGCCAACAAACTTCAGCACATGGTTTTTCCCCCCAAGACCACCATTGTAACATGTTTCACCCAGTTGAGGGAAACATGTTAGAAGGGTGGTCTTGAGGGTGGGATTATATGCTGAAGCTTGTTGGCTGATTACGATTTTGTCTTTGAAGACATCATCAATGTATGTCTCTTCTTTTGGATTAAACTGAGATACTGTACGTGGGGAGGAGTGATGGACTCCAAGTCAGTACCTGATTCCAGCATATGAGGGGTTGGGTATGAAGGTTGAAGCAGTGCATCTTTCTTTGATAATAATAATTAGAGATGAGCGAATCGAACATGACGAAGTGGAATTCGTTCCGAAGATTTGGAAAAATTCTATTCGCGACGAATCCAAAGATTAGCAAACTTCGGATGCACGAATCGAATTTTCCCAAAAATGGCGGCGACATGTGTGGCGACGGAGAAAATGGACAGAGAAGATGGGGCGGGGATCTCTGGGAAGGCGCGCAGACAAGGCGCGCTGACCCATAATGCATTCATGACATGTGATCGCATTAGCCAATCAGCAGCCAGCCAGCACTGTGTAATGGTGGAGCTATAAATCGCGGCCATCTTAGAATTCTCCATTAGCCTCCGGTCATTCAAGAGAGACAGACCTGTGTGTATTAAGGGACAGAGTTAGGGCCACAGAGACTTTAGGGCCACAGAATCGTTACTCAGGGACACAGAATCGTTACTCAGGGACACAGTGTTCAGTGTTGTGCGCATTAAGCCAGACACCAAAGGGCAGCACAGACCTGTTATTACTCGCTCAAGCATGGCTGAACAAAACCAGTCTCTACCACAAATTGGACCCAGACCTGCCCAGGGTCTCGTAACTAGATTGCACGGAGGAGTAGAGTCCGTTATCGGAATTAAATAGACAAAACGCCACACCAAAAAGAGTGGCCATTTCCAACACTTATTCCAGAAAGAGGAACAACCCGTTTCATATACGGCCCGTAGACGTTTCACGTCTGCCACATTCAGTCGATTTAAGACGCAAGCTCCACTTCCTGTGGTCTCTGACCGTCGATATACCTTTAAGTGTCAGCTTTGAAGCTATATTCCCTCCGGAGCACTGACACTGGTGCCTTTCCGTCAACATGCCTTTAAGTTTCAGTTTTCAACCATATTCCCCACAGAAGCCAAACTCTTGGGTATCCAAGAAGCTGCTCAGCGGGTCAGGGCAATAAAGCTCCCGGTTCGCAGGTTGTTCCGTCTTATGGATGGAAGTACGACGGTATATGATCTTCTTCGCACCCACGGCATTACCTCATAAAATTTCTGCATTGCATCTGCAATCACAACGCTGACTTCCCGGATCGCCACTCAGCCATTGGACTCTTGATAGTCGTCTCCCCACACTGCTGCTGGGGGGACTTTTTAACCTAGGCCTGTGTATGGCCTTCAATTGAAGCTGCTTCCGCTCCGCCACTCTGCCATTGGACTCTTGATAGTCGTCTCCCCACGCTGCTGCTGGGGGGACTTTTTTACATAGGCCTCTGTATGGCCTTTAATTGAAGCTGCTTACGCTCCGCCACTCTGCCATGGGCCTCTTGGGTATCCCAGAAGCTGCTCAGCGGGTCAGGGCAATAAAGCTCCCGGTTCGCAGGTTGTTCCGTCTTATGGATGGAAGTACGACGGTATATGATCTTCTTCGCACCCACGGCATCACCTCATAGAATCTCTGCATTGCATCTGCAATCACAACGCTGACTTCCCGGATCGCCACTCAGCCATTGGACTCTTGATAGTCATCTCCCCACACTGCTGCTGGGGGGACTTTTTAACCTAGGCCTGTGTATGGCCTTCAATTGAAGCTGCTTCTGCTCCGCCACTCTGCCATTGGACTCTTGATAGTCGTCTCCCCACGCTGCTGCTGGGGGGACTTTTTAACATAGGCCTCTGTATGGCCTTCAATTTTAGCTGCTTACGCTCCGCCACTCTGCCATGGGCCCCTGTACCGCCTCCTCATGCTGCTGCCAGGCCCATAATCTGCCATGGGCCCCCGTACCGACTCCTCATGCTGCTGCCAGGCCCGTAATCTGTCATGGGTCCCTGTACCGCCTCCTCATGCTGCTGCCAGGTCCAGAGTGTGTCATGGGTCCCTGTACGGCCTCCCATTGCTGCTGTCTCCATCGCCACACTCTGCCATGTGCCACTTTCAGGTCTCCTCACACTGCTGGTGGGTTCCATTTTGTCATAGGGTGCTGTATGGCCTCCCATTGCTGCTGCCTCCACCGCCACACTGTGGCTCCACACTCTGGTTTTGGCCCTGTGACTGCCCAAATGAGTGAAGTGTGCGGTGATTCTAAGATCGACGGCACCCATCTGCATGTCATACTGACTGACAGTATTATTTCTCTTCCCCAGCAGACTCCAAGGGCATTTAAATTAAAGGTACAGTGTTCTGCACTAATATAAAGGCTCTCTGAAGCCTAGAAACACCCTTTTTATAAGTTAAATTCGCAGCGAATATATTCGGCTCGAAGCGAATTTATTCGGCGAATTCGGCGAATCAGCCGAACCGAATTTTTGAATAATTCGCTCATCTCTAATAATAATTGCAAGAAAAGAAACTCAAACTGTGCAAATTTGAATGTAGTGCCCTTTATATTGATAGTCAGGGAAGTGCTCTGTTACATTAGTGGTCAGTGTAGAAGGGTGGTTGATGAATGTCACCCTTACAGATAGGTTCCACTGAAACCAATGCTCCTTTAGTCTATCTGGGAGACAGAATTTGCTGATTGTTCAAGGAACCCCTGGCAACCATGGAATTCATGGAGTTTCATGGAATCCTGGCTGAGAAAGGCTGGTCTAGTACATAAAGGACTTATAATAAAAACCCACCTTCCCTAGCCTACCTAGAAACTTGCCCAGATGCTTATTTACTTCTCAAGGAGAGTGGCGGTTTCCACCAATGTTCACATCTTTGGACCCAAAATATTCTCCACTGAGGTTCCAACCTAGATTAGGCTAGGGGACAGGGATTTTTCTAAAGTGAACGTGTACTTTAGGAATATAAAAGATATAATCAATTATGCAGTGGTGACAGATACAATTTAAAGTGATTCTTAAGGCAGATGTTTTTTTTACCCTAATGTATTTGAGCCCAGTCTTGATCGAGCGATGTGCACAAGATCAGCTGCTCTCTCTGCTCTTTCCCTCTTCATTTGCTCAGAGACAGCAGAGGGAGCCATTTGTTCCTGCTGCTGTCAATCACAGCCAGTGAGTAGGGAGTGGGGGACAGATACACTTGACATACAGAGCAGTGCTTGTGAGCGAGCAGACATGAGTGAGCCATGAATAGGAGGATTGCGTCTGCTCTATGCAAAACCATTACACAGAGACATGTTTGTTATTTTAATTAAAAATTAATTGTGAGTTACGGAACACATTCGTAAAATAGGTCCCAGGTGGCGTAACTGCCAAGTTTCAAGTAACTGTCTAAACAGAACCACATATATTGAACTGTCCTGCAGTGTTCTGTCCTGGGGGGGGGGGGTGGGTAGATCCACCATCAGAACCTGACTCCTAAACAGTGCTTTGGTGAATTGTTTAGCATGGCCGCAGCAAGCATGTGAGAGATCTGTCATTTTGAAGAATGGAATTCTCCAGGGACTTTGATGGTTTTATGAAGATAGGAAGTGATGGATGACATTAAAAGCTGCATAGTGCATAGCAAGTGCCCAGTGAGGAAATAGCATTGTAATAGGTCAAGGACAATTTGGTTATTGTGTGATGTCAGATTGGAGGAGAAGAACAGATCTTAGCTATGTTGGAGCAAAGCAGTTAAACTTAATTGTGTGACTTGTATTTATATCATCTGAGTTCATAATACACACACAATGAATTATTGTTTGATAAGGCTTTCCCACATCCTGGCGCTGTGTTCAGGCTCCTGCCATATAATTGTGTCATGCTTTATGAACCTTTATTGCATGATTATTTGTATATGACACGCAATGTGGGCATATTTTCTTCAAACATTCTTTTGAGATTATTTTTGTTTAAAGTGTAATTATAGGCAGAATCAAAAAAATTACATATAAGATGTAGACTTTTACTAGCATTAACATAGTAATGTTTGTTCTCCCCCCTGTAATATAGTTTTATTATCCAATGATCCTGCCAGTAGATCTGTTATTTTTCCATTTATTGTAGTAGGAAAAACTGCAGATACGTTTACAGAAAGTCTCAGTCTCAGCTGGTCCAGTTGGATACAAACAGAGGGAGACCAGTGTCCTGCCGAAATGTGAGCAGGTGGTCACAATACTAAAAAAGTCGAGAGAGAGAGAGAGAGATATTTGTGGCAGGATTAACAGGCATGTTTGAAATATTTATTTCCCCCAGTCAAAAAAAACTTGCACAACTACATTTACAATCCAATTTACACAATTTTAATATTGCAGTTTATATATGCTTTAACATTTTTTTTTTGCATAGGTATGGTGCCATTCAACACTATGACAAACTATCACATTTTAAAATTTGTATTGCACATTCACTTTCATTCACATAGTCAACACATAAAAGCTGCCTAATGTCACCACAGAGCCAAACATGTAACAGATACAGTGCCTTGAAAAAGTATTCATACCCCTTGAAATTTTCCACATTATGTCATGTTACAACCAAAAGCACAAATGTATTTTATTGTGATTTTTTGTGATAGACCAACACAAAGCGGCACATAATTATGAAGTTGAAGGAAAATGATAAATGGTTTTTAAAATATTTTACAATTTAATATCTGAAAAGTGTGGCATGCATTTTTATTCAGGCCACTTTACTCTGATACCCATAACTAAAATCTATTGGAACCAATTGCCTTCAGAAGTCATCTAATTAGTAAATAGAGTCCACCTGTGTGTAATTTGATCTCAGTATAAATACATCTGTTCTGTGAAGCCCTCAGAGGTTTGTTAGAGAACATTAGAGAACAAACAGCATCATGAAGGCCAAGCAACACACCAGACAGGTCAGGGATAAAGTTGTGGAGAAGTGTAAAGCAGGGTTAGGTTATTAAAAAAATCCCAATCTCTGAACATCTCACGGAGCACTGTTCAATCTATCATCCGAATATAGAAAGAGTATGGCACAATTGCAAACCTACCAAGACATGGCCATCCACCTAAACTGACAGGCCAGGCAAGGAGAGCATTAATCAGAGAAGCAGCCAAGAGGCCCATGGTAACTCTGGAGGAGCTGCAGAGATCCACAGCTCAGGTGTGAGAATCTGTCCACAGGACAACTGTTAGTTGTACGCTCCACAAATCTGGCCTTTATGGGAGAGTGGCAAGAAGAAAGCCATTGTTGAAAGAAAGCCATAAGAAGTCCTGTTTGCAATTTGCAGGAAGCCGTGTGGGGGACACAGCAAACATGTGGAAGAAGGTGCTCTGGTCAGATGAGACCAAAATCAAACTTTTTGGCCTAAAAGTAAAACGCTATGTGTGGCGGAATACTAACACTGCACATCACACTGAACATACCATCCCCACCGTGAAAAATGGTGGTGGCAGCATCATGTTGTGGGGATGCTTTTGCAGGTACAGGGAAGCTGGGCAGAGTTGATGGGAACATGCATGGATCCAAATACAGGGCAATCTTAGAAGAAAACCTGTTAGAGTCTGCAAAAGACTTCAGACTGGGGTAGAGATTCACCTTCCAGCAGGACAACGACCTTGACATACAGCCAGAGCCACAATGAAATGCATTAGATCAAAGCATATTCATGGGTTAGAATGACCCAGTCAAAGTCCAGTCCTAAATCCATTAGAGAATCTGTGGCAAGACTTGAAAATTGATGCTTAGAGACGCTCACCATTCAATCTGACAATGCTTGAGCTATTTTGCAAAGAAGAATGGGCAAAAACTTGCCTGTCTAGATGTGCAAAACTGGTAGAGATATACCCAAAAAGACTTGCAGCTGTAATTGCAGTGAAAGATGGTTCTACAAAGTATTGACTCGAGGGCTGAATACAAATGCACACCACATTTTTCAGATATTTGTAAAAAATTTTGAAAACCATTTTATCATTTTCCTTCCACTTCACAATTATGTGCCACTTTGTGTTACATAGTTAGCCTGGCTGAAAAAAGACAAAAGTCCATCCAGTTCAACCATAAAAAAAAAAAGCTTATAATCCTACACCCACAGTTGATCCAGAGGAAGGCAAAAAAACCAGCAAAGCATGAACCAATTTGCTCCTGCAAGGGAAAAAGTTCCTTCCTGATCTCCCGAGAGGCAATTGGATATTCCCTGGATCAATTTTACCTATAAATGTTAGTATCCAGTTATATTCTGTGTATCCATGATATAATCCAGGCCTTTTTTAAAGCAATCCACGGACTTGGCCAGAACCAACTCTTGAGGGAGTCTATTCCACATTTTTACAGCTCTCACTGTGAAGAAACCTTTCCGTGTTTGGAGATTACATTTCTTTTCCTCCAGATGTAAAGAGTGCCCCCTTGTCCTCTGTGATGACTTCAGGGTGAATAACTCTACACTGAGTTCACTATATGAACCACTGGCGTATTTATACATGTTGATCATATCCCCCCTTAATGTCCTCTTCTCAAGAGAGAATAAATTCAGTTCCTCTTAAGTTTCCTCATAATTGAGCTCCTCCATGCCTCCTATCAGTTTGGTTGCCCTTCTCTGTACTTTCTCCAGTTCCCCAATGTTCTTTTTGTATATTGGTGCCCAAAACTGAACTGCGTATTCCAAATGAGGTATTACTAATGAATTGTACCTCATTTGCCACATAGTTGCCCAGTTGTGCATTGAGGTCGGCTTGTAAGTTGGAGACATCCTGTAAGGACGTTATTCCACTGCTCAACTTGCTGTCATCAAAGACTGAAATGGTATATTTAGTCCCAGACCCTATATCCCAGACCTCCATGCTCCTTTGTATACACAGAGCTGAAGAAGGTATTTAATAAATTTGCCATCTCTTTGTCCCCAGTCACCCACTCTAGATTATTTTGTAAAGGGCCTACATGCTCGGATTGGACCTTTTTGCTATTAATATATTTGAAGAATTTTTGGGGATTGGTCCTGCTATCTTTTGCAATCTGTCGTTCAATTTCAATTTTTGCGGCCTTTATTTCCTTTTTGCATATCCTGTTATATTCTTTGTAATGTTTAAACAATGATAGCATTCCTTCATTTTTATATTTAATAAAAGCTCTTTTCTTATTATCTATAGCTTTTTTAACTTTGGCCGTGAGCTACAACATAGGTTTGATTTTTAGCCTTTTAAACTTATTGCCCATGGGAATATATTTTGCAGTGTGTTCACATACAGTCTTTTTGAAGAACTCCCATTTTTGTGTTGTGTTCATTGATGCCAATATTCCCTCCCAGTCTAAGTCTTGCAGAGCAGCTCTTAGTCTTTGAAAATTAGCTCTCTTAAAATTGAGCATTTTTATTTTTCCCATATGTGCTTGCTGTTTATAGCTAACAATAAATGAAATAATGTTATGGTCACTGCTGCCCAGATGTTCTTTTATATGGACATTCATAATAAGCTCTGCATGGTTTGCGATTATCAGGTCCAGCAGAACATCATTCCTAGTTGGGGCCTCCATGAACTGTCTATAAAACTGTACTATAAAATTGTCCTGTAGTAGAATTAAACATTTTTGCCCATTAACTGTTCCTGCAGTACCATCACTCCAGTCAATTTCCGGGTAGTTAAAATCCCCCATTATTATCACTGTCCCAGCCCTTGCAACCCTTTCGATCTGTGCAAGGAGCTGTGTCTCCACCTCCTCATTAAAACTGGGAGGCCTATAACAAACTTCAATGATTACCTTTGTAGTACGCACCCCCATGTGCAGTTCCACCCATAACGCTTCAGCTTCATCACACGCTCCATCAACTAGGTACTCTTTCACACTTGCCCTCAGATCACTTCTCACATAGAGACAGACACCACCACCTTTCCTATTTACCTTGTCTCTCCGAAAGAGAACATAGACAGGAATATTAATGGCCCAGTAATGTGAAGAATGAAGCCAAGATTCAGCAATACCAATTAAATCATAGTTCTGTTCATGCACCAAAGCTTCCAACTCACCTATTTTACTTGACAGACTTCTGTCATTGGTGAACAAACACTTTAATCCACTGACACCTTGTGCACACGTATTTTGCATATTTTTTATTTTCTTACAAATGGTACCAATTCCACTGGTTGTTTGTAACATGAGAACCTTCTTATCTGCCATAGCCCTCCCCCATCTTTCCCCATTCCACCCACCAATAAGTACTGACCCCTTTTCTGATCTGTCTACCCCGTTATAATCTAATTATCCCTCCCCTCTCAATCCTAGTTTAAATACTCCTCCAGCCTTCCCATAAATCTCTCCCCTAGCACAGCAGACCCCTTCCATTTAGGTGCAAACCATCTCTAGCATATAGGTTGCACCCCAATGAAAAGTCAACCCAGTGCTCTAGAAACCCAAATCCTTCCCTCTTACACCAGGTCTTTAGCCATGCATTGAGTTCTCTTATCTCCCCTTGTCTTTCCTGAGTTGCGCATGGCACAGGTAATATTTCAGAGAATATCACCTTGGAGGTCCTTCCCTTCAACTTGCAGCCTAGTTCTTTAAATTGATTTTTAAGGAGCCTCCACCTTCCATGTATTCTGTCATTGGTTCCAACATGGACCAAGACAACTGGGTCATGCCCAGCCCCTCCCAGTAATTTATCAACCCAGTCCACCACATGCCGAACTCTGGCACCAGGGAGACAGCAAACCATTCGGTTGAGGCGATCCTGGCGACAAATTATTTTATCAGTCTTTCTGATTATAGAATCCCCTACTACCACCAGCTGTCTAGGCCTTCCTGCACTACTCTCACCACTCCTCCCAGATGGTCTGCCCTCCTGGCTGTTAGGGATAGCAGTGACGTTCCAACATTCCTGTTCAACAAAAGTTGATCCAACAGGTACAGCCACACATGGATCAAAATTCAGCTGGTCCCTGCTGAACCAGCAGAGTTTTGACCATCTATGGCCAGCTTCAGTTCTGAAATCTCTGAGATCTGGTAATTAAAGTGGAACTTTACCCGTGACAGTTTGATAAAACATAATGTTCTTTAGCACAGAACATACATTCCACAATAATATTTATGCTATCAAAATAGTGTGTGCTGTAGATTGCCTCCAGCATCTCTTGCTTCTTCTTGCTGGAGGCTGCCATTTTGCTTAAGCCCTGTGCAGCAGTAATTTTTTAGGATGTCAGCTGATCGGCTTCCGCAAATTCGGCACAGTGCCTAAAAATAGAGATCAACTGAGCATGTGCAGAGCAGAATGTTACAGTGTATAACTGGATTTTAAACAGTATAGGCACTTATTTTTAATGTTTAACATAGTTATACCTGCAAAACGGGTCAGCAAGAAGTGATCTAGCAGGACTTAATTTTCTGACAAAAATTCCACTTTAAGTACGGGAGGGTATCAGTCACATCGGAATAGCTGAATGTAGACAAGAAAAACAAAGATGATAGTCATATTGGGAGAGATGCATTGAACAACATGAATATATAATGTGAAAATGTAAATTCAGTTTTAATTTCTTTAGAACCCTGGGATTTAGAAATGTGTATTTGTTAAATTGCAAAGCAAAGTAATCTTTTATGAAGAAGTACTTAAATATAACTAAGTAAAACTA
The DNA here is from genome assembly GCF_062004578.1 of Staurois parvus. Classification (NCBI taxonomy): domain Eukaryota; kingdom Metazoa; phylum Chordata; class Amphibia; order Anura; family Ranidae; genus Staurois; species Staurois parvus. The sequence continues at coordinate 1,619,554 of NW_028318530.1, forward strand.
ATTTTGAGGCAACTAAATCTGGGAAAAATATGGAAAGCTATGCAGCATGGTGGCTGAGAATATACTGAATAGAAGCAACTACTTCTGGAGGGAAATTCATACTTGTAAGTACATTCCTGGCAATTACAGACGGGGAACTATGAATATAAAAAAATCTGCTTACAGAGAGGGTTGGTTATTTTTCATAACAGTGTAATAACATTTTTACTTGGACATTTTGGATAGTGTTAATGTCATTTCTTAACCTTATTGTTGTATAATTTATTATCTGCATATTTGGCAAATACTATTTTTACATCTCTGCCATAGCAAGTTTCAGTATTGCAGCAGTGTTTTCCTCATTGACTTTTTCAGAGGTTATAGTAATAAATTGCAGAACTTGCCTGTAGTAGGAGAATGTATTCATCTTGTACAGATATTTACTTTGGCTTCTGCTCTGTTTAACTTTGCGCTGCCTGTTCAAGCAACTAAATACTCTGGTGCCTTTTCTGAAACAGCAAATCACCCCAGAAGGTGCTGAACATTTATCCAACCTTGCTGGTGCATTCCATCTATCTGCTGATGTGTTGAGGCTGGCCTGCCTGGCGGCTTCCTGTTCTCTGCCTGATCAGTCTCGACAAGCTTCAGTGTCACTTGTGTGTTCTTCTCTCTAAACCGTCTGGACAATTTCTGCTATGATGGAGATTGACGTGACTGGTGTGACTCCCAGATCATGCCTACTGTACAATATAAGTTCTGGATTTCTGCTCATTGTGCTTGTTTTTACTGGCAGATTTTCTAGGAACAGAAACATTGATTTTCAACCACGACTGTGCTAGACAATTATTTGAGATATAACATATACCGTGTATGTGTGTACACCCATTAGCCATAACATTATGACCACCCACCATATTCCTTTGAGGCATGGACTCCACCAGACCAATGAAAGTTTGTTGTGACATTTGGCACCAAAAAGTCAGTATCAGATCCTTTAAGTCATGTAAATTGTGAGGATCGGACTTGGTTTTCCAGCACATATCACAGATGCTCGATTGGATTGAGATATGGAGAATTTAAAGGCCAAATCAACACCTCAAACTCGTTGTTGTGTTACTCAAACTATTTTTAAATTCATCAGACCAGGCTACCTTCTTCCATTGCTCCATGGTCCAGCTATTATGCTCATGAGCCCATTGAAGCCACCTTTGGCTGTGGACATGGGTCACTATGGGCACCCTGATTGGTCTGAGGGTACGCAGCCCCAAACACAACAACCTGCAATGCACTGTGTGTTCTGACACCTTTCTGTTGTAACCAGCATGAACATTTTCAGCAATTTGAGCTACGGTAGCTCTTCTATTGGATTGGACTACATTGGTCAGCCTTTGCTCCCCACATGCATCAGTAAGCTTTGGCCACCCATAATCCTGTCACTAATTCGCCTTTTTTTCTTCCTTGAACCACTTTTGCTGGATCCTTACTGCTGCAAGCTGGAAACATCACACAAAAGCTGCAGTTTTGAAGATACTTTGGCATAGCCATCTAGCTTTTACAACTTGACCCTTGTCAAAGTTGCTCATATCCTTACACTTTTCCATTTGTTTTTGATTTCAACACACCAGCTTCAGAGACAACATGTTCACTTGCTGCCTAATATATACCACCCACTCAGTCGTAGTACTATCTGATTGTACAGACACAAAGTCTATTATTATCCTTTTGATTCCCTTTAGATATAAGCCCTGAAAAAGAGAGAGTGTTTGATCCCCCAAACCATGCTGGCTACTTTGTTCCACTCTAACAATAATTAATTAAAATCTTTTTGGACTCTGTGATCGTTGGTGTGGCTCTTTCACTGCTTCTCTCACATAGGATGTCAGTAGGAACCTAATCTAGCACATACTACATGGCTGGTGAAGGCTTAACATGTCTATATACCAAAGCTTTTCTTTTAATTTACAATTGAGTTGGGAAGGATTAGAATCTCTGGAAACTTTTGTTTTTCTGTCTGTGACCCCACTGGGTAGATTTATCCTCTCTGTCTTAATGACCATTGTTGCCAAGAAAGAAAGTTATGGGAAATCCAAAATGTTAGAATTATCACTAAAACAGAAACTTAGAGGAATACTTCTGAAGGGGAAACCTGGAATTTTTCTCACGTTTTGCGTTTTCTTCCCACTTTTTGCGTCTCAGGCACAAGAGTTAAGCCCAAATCTCCCCAATGTGTGGCATTCACTCAAGTGTAGCACCTTTCATGAACTTCAGTCCAGCCAGTGAAGTATGTTTCAACGCTTTCTCACCAATTTTAATCAAAAGTCAAGTTTAAAGGAACACAAAAAGGTTACCCTTACAGGGGTTTTCAGCATTAACAAAAAATAGAAATTTTCCAGCCTCCCGGCTACCTGAAGTCCATAGTCCCTAAGCCTGTCTCGACACAGGCTCACCACATTATTCCATTCAGCCTTGTGACAAACAAACTGTCCAACTTGTTCTGCCCTGGTTCCTTCCTAATTCTATACAGCCTCTTAATGCCACCTCTTAGCCTAGTAAAATCCTTGAGGTCTGAGTAAATAGTCTCCCAGTGCCTATTCATACGCGCTGCTTGTGCATCAGTTTGTCTCCAGGAGCTTTGAACCATAGACAGCCCCTGGACTAAAAGGGCTGTGCACACCTGGACAATGCAGAAGCTGGCTTCCAGTAAAATGTGGACCCAATCCAGGAGTTACCAGTCTTGGAGAAAACTGCAAAACCCATTTTCTGCATTCAGCATAGACATCCCAAAGACACCCATCCTGCATAAGTGGGTAACATTAACCGTTCACACACCATGAAAAGGCGCAGCCCTGTCACAACAGCAAAAATATATTTTTTTTTTTGTTTACCAACGCTTTTATTGGAGATTCAGACAAAATACAAAGAGAATGCTTGGGAAAAAGCTGAAGACACAGCTATAAAATATCAATAATAATAATAGTGTGTCCATTATAATCACAGAGGGTAGGAAAATAGAAGAACAATAGAAACCATGGCTTAGCTCAGCTAGGCTGTCACAAACGTAGAGAAAACGTTGATCTCAATATCCTTACAATCCAACCTTTGATAATGAAAGAACAATAGGCGAGGAAAATAAATACAGAGCGTTCAGGAGACCCACGGGGAGACCAGAAGATCGTTATATAAAAAAGAGATTTATCTCCCATTTATTAAGTAGACCAAGATTATGCGTGGTATCTATGTTACAGTGATAAAACCTCTTAATTAGTTTTATAGCTTCCATAAGCTGTAATACCTGGGACCAGGGACATTTAAAGGGCTTTTTTAACCCATCACTACCTTATCCAAAATTAAATAAAAGGTTTTGGTTATAAATACTCTTTAACCTGTGAAGAAGTTGGACCTAGCTTAAGAAAGATTATTTCATGAATATATTTTACTGAAATGATTGTCAGTGAATGAACAACACACATATCTTTTGGAATTATTTTTGTTTCTCAAACAATATTAGGGTCATTGAAAGTTATTTAACCTTTGTGCTTGAATGTTAGCAAAGATATTTATTTTTTTAGATTTCTACCTTTCCTGTGAGCTGAATGATCATCTGCGCTGACAGAGTTTGTAAAAAACAATCTTCTGTCGTGAATGGTATTCCATTTCCCTTGTGCCCCCCTCCTTATCCATCATCATTGATTGTTTTTTACTTAGAATGCTGTGATGTCATTCAGGCACTCAAAATTTCAAATAATGTTGAATTGAGGTGATTGTAGCCATATTAGTGCATTTGCGGCAGAAACAATTGAGTACTGTCCGTGATACTTTTTTTATTTGCACTAACAAACAATTTTGAGGACAAGCTTTCGGGGAGTGTCCCCTTCTTCAGGTTAGGCAGTGCTGATCACAAATAATGTTTAAAAAATATTATTCAATCTTCCTAAATTGATCCAATCTATGATCAGTAAAGTATATAAAAAAAAATTGTTTCCTATGCCAAAATCAGTCAGATTGGATTATGAACATATTTTATTGATGACTACCCTACAGACTGACTTAATTGCACCTCTTTTTGCGTTACACTTTATTAAATGAGGTCCCCCATCCATAGACCTCTATGGACACTTGTCTGCTGGCATCTGATCGGATCCATTCCCCATCCGTCCGGCGTATCGGTTGACAGTCAGGTGGAAACGGACAGGAGGTTTGTTTCCATCTGACTGGCCCATAGAAAAAAGCAAGCTGTGTCTGTATCCGCTCTGCAGCAGTGGAGCGGACACAGACACGTCATCTTCTTGCTCAGTGGGGATCAGCAGAGAAAGATCCCCCGCTCTGCTGGTCCACCTCGTCTGAAAGGAGCCCAAGCCAGAATAAAACATCTTGGTATAGTGTAATCATGTTGACTTCTAACTTATATTATACAGCAGGTGGTAGAATATCCTTTTTCAACCTGGGTGCTTTCTTGATTCTTTAGGGGAGAGGTGGCAAAATGCCTAAAAATTGCCCAAAAATTGTCAACAAGCCAGCAAGTGGATGAAACCTGCCTTTTAGTTACATGAACCACAGGTTTTTATTGTGCAGCATTACACCCTTAGGCACTGTGGGGACCAGCTGCTGGCATCCTATCAACTGTTGTTCTAATTGGAGGAGAAAGAGGGTGTCATCCACCTGCATCCTTGTTTTCCCCTTTCCATAAGCACTGGGGTCACTTTAGCTGAGTGAGGAAAGAATAAATCACCTCTAATGTTGAGTGTCCTACATGTGTGGATATTGCTACGTTATGAAAAATTATTTGTCTTGTTCTTTACATTTTAGAATGAGCTGCCTCGAGATTGTGAAGAATTTTAAGGCCCGTCCAACGCCTAGAATGCCATGCAGGAAATCCACATTCGGTATGGGTTTCTTGCACCGCATTCAGAACGTACTTTGCTATCTGGAATTAGTCTGGTAATGTAGAACAATTTGTTGTTTTGTACTTACAGGGCAAAGTTTACATAGTACAATATAAGCCTTTTGAAATCTGTTCTATAGAAATTAAAAGTTATTTCAGGTTACAGAGAAACATTTGCAATACTCAAGACAAGAGAGACAGCCCCTGTGGAACATCGCTAAAATTGTGAACCCATTTAACCCTCTTCACATTCAAGTAGAAATTTTTTCCTCTACAAACATTATGCAGTTGAGCGAAATGAATAACTAATATGTTGTCTCAGTCAGTAATTAAAATATGGTATCATAGAAACATTTAACATTTAGTGTGTTTGCTGTGAAATACTGCGCTAAAGGTATATGTGCCATACAAAATATGAACTTATAAAATATGTGTTCTTCCTAGCCATGCTGGGTCTGGTAGGATATAATCACCCCCCAAATTGTAGAATATTCTGCTTGACTGGTGTTATGTCCAAGCTTTTTTCCACTAACTCTGCCTCTTGTACCATTAACTCTGGGATAAAAATTCTTTTCATGTCCGTGTTGCTGATTTCCTACCTTCACTGAATATGTCAGATACTCAAGTACACCACCAACTGGGCGGTAAGCAGGGGCAGACTGACCATTCGAGTACTCGGGCACTGCCCGAGGGCCCAGGGTCAGTAGGGGGCCCCATGAAATTCCCCTGATACCTTTTATAGGATTTTTTTTGAGTGTGGGCAAGGACATAGGGGCTCCGTGATCCCCTATTGCCCGGGGGCTCCATGAGTTGTCAGTCTGCCCCTGGCGGTAAGCACAGGCCACAAAAGGAAAGTAATGTAAAGCAAAGAACTAGTAACATTAGCCAGGTACTACGCAGTCCATACATCCACAGAGCAGCAACATATTGCACTTCAGTGGGACACGGCTAGTGTGGGTAGTAGAAGGCCAATTATTCCAATAAATCACAGGAACTGGACTGTACTTGTATACAGTAGGAGTTCTCCTCGGTCAGGAGGTAAAATGGAAGCACTGACAGAAGGCTGTGTTCAGTTGAGCACCCCAGATTATCCTGCACCTTGCATGCATTCAGGATACAGCATAGCATAAGTCAGGGAAAGCCATTGCATCAATTTTTTGACATCCAGAAATTTAGCTCTTTTCTTCTGTACCTCTGCTGGGAAGTCAGGGTAGAAGGAGACAGGTACACCATTGTATTTAGACCTAAACGAAATCCATAAATCACTTTAACTTGTGAGTAAAATCATTTTCCCCCTGATGAAGTCACGTGACCCTGTGATGCAACGCGTAGGGGAGGGGCTCTGACGTCACGATGTTGCATCGGAGAGGCTCGGCGATTCCAGCGCAGACAGAGGCAGGCAGGGAGGTAGAGGCAGAGGCAGAGTATTGCTCACTCACTGCTGACCGTGTTTATATATGCTGTCCTGGATCACCAAAGAACCATATACCGCTGTGTAATACCGCTACTGGCAGTAATAAATTTCTGCTATACAAAAGGATAAGGCACCATGGTCTTTTTTCTTTTTTTCTTCATTTGACCCATATTCCCCACACTGGTGAAAGGAGGATATGAGAAGGAGGTGATCCCAGGAGGGGAACAAGGAGATCCCTATAGAGCTGGTTTTAACACCTATCTATGAGCAGCTGCACAAGGAGAAAAAGGAGAGCACAGGAGGATCATAATAGATCTATACCCACCTCGTGGAACATCTTATACATGAGCAATATCCCATCAATCCTGGAAGGATTAAAAGCTTATTTGCCTGAATTTATTTGGGCAAATATTAAGGTGAGCGCATAGGGAGATCACAAGGCACCTGGCGAGAGGGAATAAGGAACTCACCTGCACATTGCACTTACCTCAAAAGACTTTATTTATTCATGTATTATATTGTTTGCACTTGCACATTTATATATGTTTTTGCACAATATTGATGGATTGATGAGAGTGGCACTAAGTATTTATATACACTCTAATTTTAATTAATTTATTAGTCACATTTAATTAAGGTTTTCTATTGATTGATATCAGCCTAATTTATTAAGAATTTTGATTTATTTATAATTATTCATTTTTTGATTCACCAGTCACAGTGATTAACAATTGATTTTACTCACAAGTTATAGTGATTTATGGATTTCGTTTAGGTCTCAATATATATATTTATTGGAATGAGAGTAGACTGGATTTAACTATATATATAGCATTAGGAGCGCGGCACTATTAATATTTTTATTACTGAATAAACACTAGTAAGTGAGTCTGTGTGAGTGCCAGTGCACCAAGCACATTATATCAGTAGATAATTATTTATAACCCACTGAATGCCTCATTCATAATAGCTCACAAGTATTCACTATTTATAACACCATTGTATTTGATGTTACCGCTCTCTGGCTAGATGGACCACAATTTCCTGGTCTCTGGTTAAGGAGAAGAATCAGGATGGGCCTGGAAAAATTTCCCGGGAGAGCACGTGTTGGAGTACGGTGGGCCTTCTTGACCGCGAATATTAGTATAAAGGTGTTGTGGCTGAACACTTCCAGCAGCCATTTTTTCACAAACTCCTTGGGGTCCCGCCCTTCAGATTTTTCTTTGAGACCAACAATACAAATATTATTACACCTTGGTCTATTCTCATTGTCATCCGCCCACTCATTGGCATCTTACGCTAGCCGGGCCATTGAATGAGACTCTGCAATGAGGGGGGCAGTCTATTTTCCAGCTAACTAATGCGGCCCTGCATTCGTATTGCATTCCTGCATTTTCTGAAAATCTTGTTTATCAAGGCTACTTTCTCCTGTAATCCCCCTAATTGCACAGATTTATCAGGAGCAGTACACGTATGAACAGCCTTTAATATTGCACCCAGGGTAGGCTGGTCTTCCTCTTCAGCTGTGTTTGCAGGGGTATCCATAGGCTCCTCAACAGAGGTCTGCAGAGCTTCCAGACCAGGGCCCTTTATAATAGAATTAGGGGCTGGCAGGGACCCTGAGACTTCCTCCTTGGTTTCTGTGGTATCCTGACCCTGTTGTTGATTCCCAGGGAGTTTATGAGCATAGTAAAGAATATCCCTGTTCTTACCAGGTGGGCAGAGAGTGGTACCTTGCTTAGTCTGTGCTCCCTTAAGTTTGTCAGAGCCTTGTGGTGTATGCTGAGGCTGTGCTGCAGCGGCGCTATAATGGATTTCCTGGGCCACTGCTTCTTCCTTTGATTTGAGGTTCAGCATGGCAGAGAAGCAAAGCTGGTATCAGCAGAGAGCCGGGGTGCTGCAGAGCCAATGTTGAGCTGATCAGCAGCTGGGCAGAGGATCGGTAAACGGATCAGACAGGGAGCCCTGTGAAGCACGTCTGCTCACATGCCAAGTGCGACCACACCACCTCACTGAATATTCATCCATATTCTGGTTCACTCAATAGTTGCTCTGAAATAGCCTATTAATTTTCAAATCAAACTGTTAATTCTCTATGGTTTCCTGTTTGAGAGACCAGTGGCGGCTATGCTTCCTATTCCCCCAGCCACTGGTGTTGGCACATCTCTTCTGTAGTTCTTTCTCCAGAAATTAGTAATGTAATTCAGTCACACTTGCAGTGGTGGGCGAACTGAGATTCTCACATACATTCAACATATACAGGCCTAGTGTACCCGCCAACATTGACTACAATTCCCTGTGTTGATGGGAACTGTAGTTTCCTTTTACTGCAATCTACTGGTTATTTTGTAAGCTAAAAAAAAAGTATTATTGCAAATCCTGGATTGTATATAGTGTCAAGGTAGACCTGGGAAATGATGGCTATGAACCTTAAAGCGATTCTAAAGGTTAATTTTTTTCCCCCGTAAAATAACAAACATGTCTATACTTACTTGCTGTGTGCAGTGGTTTTGCACAGAGCAGCCTAGATCCTCCTCTTCTCTGGTCCCCCTTCAGTCTCTCCTGGCTTCTCCTTTCTGTCGGGTGCCCCCAAAGCAAGCAGGTTGCTATGGGGGCACCCGCTGCTCAGTGTGTCCATTCACACATGGAGCCACCGCTTGGCCCTGCACCCTCTCTCCTCATTGGCTGACTGGCTGTGATTGACAGCAGCGGGAGCCAATGGCTCCGCTTGCTGTCTCAGTCAGTGAGGACGCAGAGACCTGGAACAGCTGAGGCTGTCGTGCACATCTCTGGATCTTGATGGGGCTCAGGTAAGTATTGAGGTGGATGGGGGTACTGCTGCACACAGACGGTTTTTTTACCTTTATGCATAGAATGCATGAAGGTAAAAAACCTTGAGCCTTTACAACCACTTTAACTATTGTGAAAAATTGAAAATGCAGAAACAGATGTATCACCCAGAGTCTGTGGTTTTAGTATTAAAACCGTTTTAGGTGATGTAAATAAAGCTGTGAACGGTATATGATTTCCCTCTTTCGTTTTAGATATAGTTTGGATATACCTAAAAAGTCTCTTTCAAGTGGTATGGCTATGATTGTCACCGGTGGCTGACCTTTGGAATGCCATGCTGAAGCAAGCTTTATGTTTAAATGCCCTGTGGAATTAACTGAAGATCAACAGGCTGTTTACATACAGCTCCTGAACAGCAAGCAACACTGACAGTTGACCTGACTGCAGGTGTTTCCAATGAAGGTTCTTGTTAATGTTACAGCATACAAAGAAATATTAAACAACTGTGTGATTCCAACCTTGTGATGACAGTTTCAGGACATGACTATGCCCAAAAGTCAGGTCCAAAATGATATGGTTTGATGAGCTTGGTGTGGAGGAACCTGAGTTGCCTTCACAGAGCCTTGACCTCAACCCTATTGAAAATCTTTGGGATATACTCAAATGCCTATTGCGTGCCAGACTTTCTCATTCAATCGCAGTACTCTTTTTACTGAATGGGCCAAATTCCCACAGACCGCTTTCCAGTGGAACCTGTTATAGCCCCAAAGTGTTGGGGCTCATGGTTTTGGAATGGCACATTTAAGAAACTTGTATATTGTAGGTGTGATGGGCAGGTGTCCACAAAGTTTTGATAATATAGTGTGTGTGTGTGTGTATATATATATATATATATCAGCACAGCAAATTGTTTAGAAAAAAAAATATTATTTATAGTGTGTGTGTGTATGTATATGTATATATAGCCAAAATTTGCTGCACTGGTTATAAAACTATTAAAAAAAACACACCAGGCCTGGGATTGCCAAGAGTGATGTGTCTATGGTTATGTGCATACCAGCTATCAGAAAGTAAACATTTGCATATCCACTTTAGGTGTGTGTTGACAGCTTTTGCCGTTAGCTAACCGGTACCGCTGTTAATTTAGTATTTTTCGTTTCCCTAAAGGTACAGTTTATGTTAGACTTTAATCTTCGAAACAGAGCTTGTGATGTGCTTTATAAACCAGAGGAGTTCATGCCAATCTTCTAAGTGTTGAGGAATTGTTTTTTCCATTGCAGCTCCGCTATTCCTCTGCCCACAGTGGCCTCATAGTTGACATAAGTGTGCCAGATAAAACTTAAGAGGAATGTTTTTCTTCTCAAATATATTTTTAGCCCTTTTGCTTTTATAGACTTGGATAAGCTCAGCACAAAATTTTCTTTTTAGAACCTTGCCAAACGTACAAATTTAACCTCAGTGAGAGCACAGATGGGATGAATGTGATTAAAGGAGCAGTGAACATCTAGCCGATGAGATCTGCACTGTTCATTTTCTTGGCATACCTTAGTAGGTACTCAGGTTTAGAAAGGTGGTAGAGGGTAAGCCACAGACATATAATTTCCATTTATCAGTAGTTTCTGATTGATGTTTTAACCCTAGGAAAAACAGTCCCTGAGAAATAAAGTTCTGTGTCTTCTTCATTTACTATAATTTAGACTAGAAAATAACTTTTTCAGGGGTGTTTAACCCATGGCCCAAGAGAGTTAAGCATGTGGCCCAGGCACATACGTATTTGATCCCCTGCTGATTTTGAATGTTTGCCCACTTACAAAGAAACGATCAGTCTAAAAATCGAATGGTAGGTGCATTGTAACACTGAGAGACAGAATAGCAACAAAAA